>NC_085863.1:792166-817166 GCF_034702125.1 Engraulis encrasicolus | reverse complement strand
GCCAATACCAATACCGATACTCGATATGTTCACATTTTCATATTTAATATAATATATCGATATAATCTACTCTTCAGCGGTGAAGAGCATCTTAACAGGGTCCATCATCACCTGGTATGGAAATGCAACAGTGCATGAACAGAATAATACTCATACGGCCTGAATGAAAATATAAAGTAAAAGTTGCTACTCGGCTTGAACGCAGATCCCACGTCTTCATTACATTAACCAATATTTTAATCGGGAAAACATTATATCGGGCCGATAAAAAAGCCCATATCGGCCGATATTTTAGTGGACCGATATATATCGTGCATCCCTAGCAAATAGCATAAACACATAGGCTATTGCTATTGCAGCCCTTCAAGTGGACTACCAAGACCAAGACAAAACTAAAGATCCTTGCTGTGTTACAGACAACAGCCAGAACAGGCTAATGGGAATCCTCTAGTCATGCCAACAGTATGCACAGTGTTTTGTTTGAATAGAACTATTCAGTGTGGTTCTGAATTTGCATGAAAGAGAGAGAGATCCACTTGATACTGCCACACCTCCGCTGTGGAAACTGGAGGCTATACGTTTAAGTTGGCCAATAAAGACTCTGGGAGTCTGGTCTTGCTGAAGTGATTTGTCCAGAAAGTGCTGACTTAATCCCCCAGTTAACTCCCTGAACTGAAAGGTTTTGCTGCTCTTCAGAAAACTCTGTTGTGCGTCATTGTGATCGATTGAGAGTTCTGTGGTGGAGGAAGAACTGTGTCATGCATATCAATCAATGTGCTCCAATTGTATGGGAGGCCATTTTATACTGAATACAGAGGCGGCTTTAGAAGATGAATATTATTATACAGTTAGAGTTATTGTGATGGTGGCTGTTATTCTGTGTTACCAAGGAGAGAAATGGGTGTATAAAAGGCCTGCCTCTCTTTGTTGTGAGAAGGTTTTGCTGACGGCAAGTGATACACTTGAGGAATCCAATTTGGGACAGACACGCTGTATAGAGCTCTGAGGATGACGGCTTTGAACTTGGAGCACATTCATGACTGTCATAGGCCTTTCAACTCCCTTTCTGTATTTTTCCATCAGTGAAGAATGCAAACTGCATTTTAGACCTTGAATATTATTAGCATCACTATAGCTGTATGGTGATCAGACTGAATCCATTTACTGCTAAAGGCAGGTGTACTGACAGGAGAAAGACTGCACCTCGCTTTTCTCATCAGTTTGGCATTGAAGTTTTGGTGAAAAGGTTGAAATTCTGTAATATGCCTTTCAGGTTGCTTAATGGGCCTGAATCAAATCACACACACACAAAACATTGAAGTGGCAGAAGCATACAGTATTACATTTTCTTTAAACACTCACCAATGGCAGGTACAGCACATTTATAATCAATCTTGATCTCATCTTTCCAACTCTGGGTCCTTGAAGATTCCAGACTGAGTTTGAATTTAAAATGGATATTTTAATGTTTGATCTTAGCATTGATTTTCACCTACCCGCATTTTGTGCTGCAATTTGTCGATTTTGGGCTAAAAGTGCAAATTTATTTTCCACTATCTCTTTAAAATAATGTGCTCTGATCTGTATTTTATGCTGTAATTACTGCAGGTGATTTCAAGGTAAAACACACTCTCTAACTGTCTTTTTTGTCTCTTTTCTGTCCATAGGTAAGTGGAGCCTCTTTTGCAAAACTTCACCCACCTGTCTGCCTCTCCTCTCCTCCTATCCTCCTGGCTGGTCAATCCATCCGCTGGTATGCAGTTCTGTAATTAAGATGTTAGCGATGCATTCCTGACATGAGGTGAGCGTCTGAAGGTAGTGGAGCACTCTTGACATGACATGAGCATCTGTGAGCTGGACGGATGCTGGAGTTAAGTAACTGATTTTATGCAATGTGGTCAGATTCAAGTCTCTGATGACTTCTCTTGATGTCTTTATCACAGTCACCTTTTACTCTTGTGTTTGCTATGTGCATATGCCATTATGTGTGTATTTGCATAGGCCCTGACCTGGACTGATGCTGGAGCTGAGTAGGAATGCTGCTATATTGAAGTCTTCTCTTGATGTGGTTATCACAGTCCCTCATGCTGTTATTTGATATTTGCATATGCTATTTATGTATTCAGTTACCACAGTGCATTTTAACACACACTTGAAATTTGCTATTTGCATATGCCATTGTGTGTGTATTTGCATAGGCCCTGACCTGGACTGATGTTGGAGTTAAGTAACCTGTATTGTGGAATGCTGCTACGTGATGTGGTCATCATAGACCCCTTATGTACATGTTAATATCCACTATTTACACTTGCTATTTATGTGTGTGTTTAGTTATCACAGGCTGTTACATAGGCCGACTGTACATTTATGCTACTTGCTATTCTCATATGCCATTTATGTGTGTATTTGCATAGGCCCTGATCTTGTAGAGCTTATTATCATACCAGTTGAAATGGCTTGAATATTTAAAAGGAAACATACAGAGTCATGAGTGAGCTCTCCAAGTTGTGGTATAAACGGTTTCCTGGTGGACATGGATGAAGTGTATTGTATATCCTGGGACCAAGGCCAGCAGTGTTATTGACTGTTTCCTGGTGGAAATGGATGTGTATTTTATAAGTGTATGTAAGTGTATTTTATGATAATGGTCATGATAATGATAATGGGGACCGCACCCAGGAAGCTTCAGCCTAGTCATTGAAGAGCCTAAATGTCTGGCACACTTGAAGGGTGACCCTGATCGTGTAGCACCCTTGAGGGGCCCAATCACCCTGCCTTGATGGATTTAATTGATACCTCTAGCAGGCTTTAGCAGAAATTAGTACAAATTGTTTGTAATTGCCAGTGGCCTCATGATGACGAATACTGTGCTGTTCTGATCGGGAGTTGAAGCCATTTACTGACTAAATCATGAATGCAGAGACCTCCAGCAGGAGAGCAGCATTTTACACCTGGAAGACCTCCAGGTGGGAAAGGATCTCAGCCAAATTTGTGTCCTGTCAAGAAACTGAAATACAGGTATATACCAGTAGACCTCTATGCTTTAGGGCTGATAGTGTGTTGTTTGCTACATACTGTAACTGAATGTCTCCTTGTTGCTCTGACAGCATCAGCATGGTGTTTGTGTGTGTGTGCATGTGTGTGTGCGTGTGTGTGTGTGTGCGTGTGCGTGTTTGTATGTGTGTGTGAAAGAGATGGTTACACACATGGTTTGTTGTGTCTGCGTGTGTGTGTTGTTTCTGCTGTAATTGGCTGCAACACCCAAGGTCATTTTGGAGGGAAAAAAGTAATTAACTTTTAGTGTCTGCTTATCAGTTCCTGATATGAGCAGGTAGCCAGACAGGTACCTGTACCCAAGCACCCATATTGGCAGTCAATAATTTCAGAGTCAGACAGGCGAGGACGATGCGGCAGCTTCATGGTGGCTTCATGAACTAAACTAAACCTTCACACCTCACCTCCATCATATTGTATTGCCACCGATCTCTCTCTCTCTCTCTTTTACTCATGAACACAGACATGAGCTTTAACTATGAGCCATAAGTGTTAGCTATGAATTTCTAATGTTCCAATGGATGAACAGCAGTTGCTTCCCATCCCACTAAACCTTACAGTAATGCAACGCAGTAACGAGGGAGAGAGGAGATAAGGTGGGAGGGTGGCATAAGGGTGGGATGTCAGTAACACCTGTACCATGCTCCCCTTTAATATGGCAGAAGAAAAACATTATTCTGTTGTGTAATACCATTCAAAATGGCCTATTTGTTGTCGGTGTTGTACAAGTGTGCACAGATTTTGCATGCCAACATACACATACATGGCCTATGGCATTGAGGACACCAAACCCAGAGTAGACACAGCAGCATATCAAATATTTGTGTTGTGTCCTTACATTGCCCATGACACACACAATAGCCCACAGACAGCAAGCATAATGTAGTCCATGCCATTGAGAAGACCAGGGCCCACAGACAGCATAATGTAGTCCATGCCATTGAGAAGACCAGGGCCCACAGACAGCATAATGTAGTCCATGCCATTGAGGAGACCAGGGCCCACAGACAGCATAATGTAGTCCGTGCCATTGAGAAGACCAGGGCAATGCTAGTGTAAGAGTTGTGGGTTGTGACTCCGTCTTCATTGGACCTGCAGGGGTAACAGACTTCATATAAAGCACCTCAGGATTTAAGGGTTTAATATCTCTGTACTGCAGTAGGCATTTATCAGTCTCAGTCTGGCCATAGCCCTTTTCTCAGTTGGTGATGTACACATACAATATGCACAATGCATTTTGCTGTGTAGATTACATACACCACTTAGAGAGAGTTTAATGTAATTTGATGCTGGTTGGTCCAGCTCTCTATGGTATGCATTAGCACTGCAAATGTACAGATCATGGCTCAGTCTTGCCCCTCATTAATAGTACTCTACAGGTATGAGTTGCTGTTGTGTTGATGCAGACCTAACTCTAATAATGCCACGGCCTGCAAACAGTCTGCTCAACCTTCCCACAAACACAGGAGAAGTGACTAAATACATAATGTTCATAACCTCTACAAAGGGATGGATGTAAAGTTCTAATTAATTTAACCCATTGAGGTCTAAGTGCCCTTGAGAGGGCAATTTGACATGTCTCCAAAAACAAATCTGTAACTCTGTGAGTTTTTGTCATTGAAACACATAAGTTACACCATTAGAAACCTCAGACCTTCCAGATTTCAAATATATATATATTAAATAAATTATATAGCTGGCCCAATTTAAAGAAAGTGAAAATAAATCTTCGCATATTCTGTACTCTCTGCCTGTAGCAGCCACACCTATAGCTATTCACATGTAAAGTACCGGTGCTTGAGTGGCTATTCAGAGGTGACAACACGCCCCTTTCAGGTAGGGTAAACACAGCAGACGTAGAGTGACAGGGGGGTTGGGGCTATCAGAGCACATGGGGATTGACAGAGGGGTGTGGGCCATTAGAGGTTTTTCACACCTATCTCATTAGTATTCAAATGAGACAGGCAGTGGCAGTGACATAGTCATTCTTTTTTGCATTTTGTATGAAAACAACAAAACATTTCTAAATGCCCTTTTCACTTTTATGCTGCCAACACATTTGTTTACAAGATTCAAACTTCAAAAGTCTTGGCTAGATATATTTATTGTGTGTTTTCTTGAACTTTTTGAAGACGTCTGAAACCTGTTTTTTTGTACAGTTGTGTTTATACTCAATTTAAATAAAACATGTTTGTATGACATCCAATTTTTTTTCAGATTATTTCTTGTCAGGCTTTTCACAATACAACCATATATTCCACTTTTGCATAGATGCTTACTGTTAGCTGAAAATACTTGAAAATGTCAGGGTGGTGCAAGCAGCCTAAAAGCCTCTGAAAGGCCTTAGACCTCAGAGGGTTAAAGGGCGTAAACACACACACTCCCTCTAGCCACCAGGCTTGCTGCTGCAGCCCACTCCATTGGAAATTACAACATGGGGAGGCCCATAAAACGACCCAAACAAAAACAAATCAATGGCAGTTAATTAAAAAAGGAGGAGTCAGTAAACCAGTAAAACCCCCGTCTGATGGCAGACTTTTCTCTGCACCCTCTCCCTCTCTCTTTCCTCTCTCCCTCCCCCTCCTCTCTCCCTCTCCCTCTCTTCCTCCCTGTCTCTCATCCCTTGTTTGTCTTCCACTCCTTTCTCTGCTCACTCCTTCTCCTCTCATCCCTTGTTTCTCGCCCAGCTCTGCACCACTAAGACAGAAGGATTGATTCCTTGTTGTAAGGGATAGACAGATATGACTTTGTAAAAAAAGAAAAGAAAAAAAACTTAAAGCGCCGAATCTGATAAATGCAATGCTTTGAGGTGATCAGTCATGTGACACATCTCGACTAAGAGACTTGCGTGACTTTCAGGAATTTCAGCTGGAATGTCTCTTGTGCTCCAATCCATAACCAATTACCTCAGATCAGAAAGCAGGCCTCACAGCAACCCAGAGAAATATCATCCAAACACAAATCCTCACAATACCTATTAGCAGCAACTTTCAGTCTGAGCAATGGTTAAGCAAAACCACTTCTGTTTAACTAGAAGGTGAAGGCTCAATGGCATTGATGCTCTTTACCGTGAAGTTATACTGTAACTGCAGAGCATGCAACTGCAATATCCAATAAGTGGCTGCTGGTGTGTCCTGTCTTACGATGTCAAGCATTCTCATATTAATACAACTTTATTAGAAATTTTATAATGTTATATGCCATTAAATTGCATTCCAATGCAGAGTTATTTCACAGAGTGGTTTTTATGTTGGTAGGTCCACAGTTTACACTAACAGCTCACAGCCTTGGATGGAGAGCCAACTATGCAGCCAGGCAGTGGCGGTAAAAGACCTCAGCTACTACAGCCACAACCATATAACTCATTCTAGTTATTCTCTAATGTATCGCATTAAACGTTATAGGAACATGACATCAAATAACTCAATCTATCAAAATACCGCCCACACCCCTATATATACAGCCAACATATTACTTCTCTACTTGACTTCATTCTTCAGCTCCATTCGAGGACCTTTTCTGAACTTATTTCCTCATATCATTGACATTTTAGTGGCCGTGAGGAGTTTTTTGGGGGGGCTGCAATAAACAAGGTGATCTGTGTCACGCTAATAATTTCACTTCTGAAATCTCATTATTGGAGTGTAGTGTTGCGTCTCTTGCCTGGCCGCCTCACAGGGTGATTAATGGGAGTCCTATAATTATACATGCAGTGCTGGAAATCTTGCAATGATCTCATCTCCAAGGTTATTCATCACGTTTTATTGCCAGTCAAGGTTCCCATGGGTCATGGAATTTCTGGAATATCATGAAATTTCATGAAAGTTTTTCCAGTCATGGAAAGTCATGGAATGTTACCATTTTGCTTGCACAGGCATGGAAAATCATGGAATTTTCTTAGCAGTTGTGTAGAAGCAAAAACATTTTTGTTTGGTGTATAACCCTAAAGCGACCGACTGGGGTCATTTATGACCCCGGGCACATATTTTCATACACCATTCCGGCAATTTTCATCAGAAAAACTTGTCCTTCCAGGAGTTTGTCAATACATATGTTGTGCATGTTGTGAATGATTTTTGTGAGATTTGGACCATCTATGTAGGATTTATAATCAAAACACCTCTGGGGTCATTTATGACCCCGAGAGGATCCATGAGATACTCAACATTATAATGTCCATTGTTGTTGTAATTTTCAAACTCTGATTTTTGTATTTTGTGTCTTTGGGCAGGCCATGGTCAGGAGACCTAAAATATTCACAATATAAACATTTATAGTATTAAAATATAATATATTATATGAATAATTAGGGCACCCCTGCGATAGCCAACGAAGCATATTGTGAGGGCACCCAGGTAGCATTTCCTCTGTTATTGCTCAATATTTGTTGATATCATGGCACAATGGTCCTAGACACATGATGAGAATATGAAATGGAAGTCATCCTGATGAACAAAGAGGGAGGAAACAAGTCATCAGTGTAGAAATCAATGGCGTTTTTAGAATTTTCCTTATTTTATGGCTATACAAAGGCTGAAGCATCAGTTGAATCATTTCTTTGCTCTAATATATGTGGAAGACACCTTTTCACAGCTACAATATCCAGAAAAAGTTTCAGAGAAAGTTTGAGTGTGCATAAGGTTATATGTTTGAGACATGGTTTTTTCTATGTAAATTACCATATTCTCTGATCTTGTGATTTCATGAACCCAGAAATGTTGAGTACCATAAAGTTTTATTGCAGAAATGTCATCTATGGGCCTAATGGATAGAATTTAGCTTGGTTTCTCAAAGTTTCACTTTGAGCAATTTCCATAATTAGCATAAATATACTGTATTATTATGGTGAGACTACTACAAGTGAATAGGCTAAAAATTTTAAATGATAGATATCACCATGAAACTTTCTCAGTTGATTACTGATGATGAGAGAAGAAAAAAATGTATTGGATGTTTTTTGTATTTTGATGTTTACATATGCAAATGAGGGCATACATCATATTTAGCATATACGTATGTAAGTTTGACTATTTTTTAGCAAAACAATAAAATGTTCAAATTCAAATTTTTTTGCTTTAGATGAGGGACAAGTATGTACAAGATGTAAATAAATTTGAATGAACCCCAAAAAATAATTTATATAGTGGTATTTCTATATAAACTCCTTGGGGTCATAAATGACCCCGCTCGGTCAGATTAGTCGCAAAAACAGGCCGGTCGCTTGAGGGATAACATTGTTTCCTACTGGTTATACTAGAACTCTTCGCCAGAGACGGCTTGATTTCACGCTATAATGTGCAACATTCTAGAATGCAATGAGCCCACCTAAGTGTGGCGATGGCTCTGCGTTGGGTCTAGGGGTGAAGACAATCTTTTGTTTACAGTTTTTCTCGATTGCTTACACACAATTTTCGGAATCAGTTCTCAAATTCTCAAAACTCAACACGCAAATCTCCATACCTCACACACAGCGGGCAACAGCCGTCTTGTCTCAAAACAATGTACTCTCTTGTAAAAAGGTAATTTTGTTCTCAAATGACAAACACGAGCAGTCATTTTAATATACTCTTATGTGAACCATTGAACCCTAATATGCACAAGGTGAAATCTATACTCAACTTGACACACAGTAGAATCTTATTTTATTCACTGTTCTACTTACTAAAGAGGGTATTTTTCTGTAGTAAATACTGAAATATTGTTTTTAAATTGATTTTAGACAGTACACAGATGTGTGGCAAAAAATATATTTTACATACTTTTCTGACATTTAAAAAAATGCACTAATTTATTGTAAAATATTGGGTAACCACATGAAAGTGATCTCTTGTATAACATATTATGGAGTTCAAAAACTTAACAAATGTGTTTTCTCACTGCATCCACTCATGTATTCATCAATATCACATGCAATGTGTGTTCTTATGGGGTGATGATTTCAGATTGTAAACCGGTATGAAGAGAGTTTGCCCATGTGATGAGGAAGTGAACATAGTATGGCAGTTGATTTTAGTATTTTGAATGGCAGTGTGTTCAATGCAACAACCAGGGATTTTCTTAATGAAAATTGTGTGTAATCCAGAGAATTGTGTGTAGTGGTTTGAAAAGTGTGTGTTTTAAAACTGAAATGTGAGTGTAAAGAAGGCATTGTGCTTAGTGTTCATTGACATTGGTTAGGGGAGTTGGGAAATGGGTGAGATGTTCCGAGAATTGTGTGTGAAGTACCAGAACTTGTGTGGAGGCAATCGAGAAAAACTGTAATGTCCTTTCATTTTACGGAAGTGGTCATGGAAATTCTGTTTCTTGGGTCTGGAAAGTCATGGAAAATCATGGAATGTTATTAGAGTGGGAATTAGAGTGGGAACCCTGCCAGTGGTGCTCCGATTATGTTTTCCCTCACACCCATCCAAAATATGCCATGCAGCACTTTGTATGTGTGTGTTTGTCTGTGGGTACCGCTGGGAGGCATTGAACGGGCCCCAAACAATGGCAGATGGCACCAGTTAGGATGGGGGCAGATGGCAACAGTTAGGTTGGGGGGCAATAGATTGCCTGCGTGTCATGCAGTCAGCTTCAGCCAACAGTGCACTGCAACTGCCACATCCACCTAGTGCAGTGCCATTGCCATCCACCACCTAGTTTCGATTGCCTGCCTCTGCCCCACCTAAACAGAATGTTTCCGTGGCAATGGGCAAATGGACAAAATGGCCAGGCAACAGGCTTCAGCCAACAGTACACTGCAACAGCCACATCCAACTAGTGCAGTGCCATCCACCACCTACTGCAGTACCATTGCCATTGACAGAGAGAGGAGCAACTAGAGGAGGAGAGGGAGAGAGCCTTGAAGGTCACTAGAGGACAGGGAGAGAGCCTTGAAGGTCACTAGAGGAGAGGTGGAGAGAGCCTTGAAGGTCACCAGAGGAGAGGGAGAGAGCCTTCAAGTTCGGCATCGTTAATATGCTGCAGATATACAGTGAGGAGAATAAGTATTTGATCCCTTGCTGATTTTGTTGGTTTGCCCACTAATAAAGACATGATCATTCTATAATATTAATGATAAAATGTATTCTAATATGGAGAGACAGAATATCAAAAAGAAAATCCAGAAAATAACTTTGAAGAATATATTTGAATTGATTTGTATTCCATTGAGGAAAATAAGTATTTGACCCCTCTAGTCAAAGAAGACAAAATACTTGGTGGCAAAGCCCTTGTTTTCTCATACAGAGGTCAGATGTTTCTTTCAGTTAATGACAATGTTTGTGGATATATTAGAAAGGAATTTTGGCCACTTGTCTTTGCAGATCATCTCTAAATCACTTAAGTTGTATGACTGTTGCTTGGCAAATGGGAGCTTCTGTTCCCTTCACAGGATTATTATAGGGTTAATGTTTGGAAACTGTCTAGGCCACTTCATGATTTTAATATGCTTCTGCTTGAGCTACTCCTTCATTGCTTGGGCTGTATGTTATGGATTATTATCATATTGGAAGGCCAATCCATGAGCCACCTTCAGTCTATTGGTGGTGGGAAAGAGTTTGGCATGCAGTACTGTACGTTTACATGGCTCCCTCCATCCATTTCTTGACGATGTGATGTTGTCCTGTGTCAAAACCTCAAAACATAATGTTACCACTTTCATGTGTGATGTTGGAGAAGGTGTTGTTCTTGGGATCATAGGCAGCATTTCTCTTCCTCCAAACACATCGAGTTGTGTTAATGCCAAACAGTTTGATTTTGGTGTCATCTGATTCCAACACCTCCCAATCATATCCTAATCCAGTTTGATGTTCATTGGCAAACCTCAGGTGAGCCTGAACAGGTTCCTTCTGAAGCAGGGGTACCATACATGCACAGCAGGATTTTAATCCGCTGTGGTATTAAGTGTTTCCAATAGTTTTCTTAGTGATTGAGGTCCCAGCTGCCTTGAGATCATTTCCTAGCTGCTCCCATACAATTTTAAGGTGCTTTATCTCTTTTTTTCCCTGGTTATTAAATTCCCACAAGGTCAGATCTTGTATGGAACCACAGACAGGCCTAAGATTGATGATTGATGATCATTTTGCATGTCCTAAAATTGGGAAGAAATGCACCAACAATTTGCTCATAATATCCAGGAGCCCATTTCAGCCTTATTGAGTTCTAAAATCTTGTCCCTCACATCCTTTGACAGCTTTTTGGTCTGTCCCATGTTGGTGAGTTTAGTTTGATTGACTGATTCTATGGACTGATTCTGCAGATTCAATGTGTCTTTTGTGCAGGTTACTATTAACAGGTGTGTTCAATTCAGATAACAAGTTGATTGGAAGTGCCATTTGATCTGCGGGATCAGAACTCTTAATGGTTGGCAGGGTATCAAATACTTATTTCCCTCAATGGAATAGAAATACATTAAAATATATTCTTTAAAGTTGTTTCTGGATTTTCTTCTTGATATTCTGTCTCTCCATATTAGAATACATATTATCATTAACATTAAAGACTGACCATGTCTTTATTAGTGGGCAAACCAACAAAATCAGCAAGGGATCAAATACTTATTATCCTCACTGTATATCAGACATACAAAAAACCTGACCTGAACAGCTGTTTTGGGCTGCCTCTGCCCCATATAAATAGAATTTTTTCGTGGTAATGGGCAGTGACAAACAGAGCATGCTCAGGGCAGGGCAGGTGTGCTGGCAGGCTGTTGCCATTGAGGAGCTCAGCAGGGCAGGGCAGGTGTGATGGCAGGCTGCTGTCTCCTCTGTCACAATTGATGTTTACTGTCTCATTTACTCCTCATTTTCTCTGGTGCTTCTGCAGTAGATTGCCAGCTGTTTATGCAGAGCTGGAACTGTACATTGGAGAGGGAACACAGTGCTGATTAAACACGTCTAGTGGCAGCTATACTGCCCCCACTGGGCTTGGAGTCGGTGTCTTTGATTCTATAATTTCCTTGCCATAGGTAGTAACTTTTGTACACAAGATAAAATCATTCAATTTCTGCTGAATTGCAAAGACTCAGAAAAGAAAACATGGGAAGAAATATATTTTTTGTTTTGTTTATAAGAACTTAACTTCGTATTTACCATATGAATGGAAGAGTGTGTCTAGACCAGCACGCATTGGGTCTGTCTGCGAGCATCTAGTGGTACACACACCAGAGGAGGGGATGATATGCATGTTCAACAGTGGGGGAGTTGAGAGCACAGCAGTGTTTAATGTGCGGAGATCAAAATTAAATCTCTCAGAATTCATAGAATATTTTTTCTTTTTTTTTTCCACAACAAACTTCGAACTTCGACTGACAGAAAGAATGAATAATGTCATTCCACAATTCTATGAATTCCATTGGCCCTGAAAATTGGGATTTTTATGCCGTTCTTTAACAGGCCTTTGAGCTGTCTTAAACTGTGGAGACCTGGGCCCGGTTGCACAAAACACCTTAAGTTTTCTCCCTTAAGTGTGACCCTTAAGGGCCCATTTTCCCTTAGCTAAGGGATCTACTTAAGGGGGTTGCACAGAATGCCTTAAGTCCTTCCCTTAGGTAAGGGAAAGCCCTAAGGGATTTACTACAGTAAAGAGGAGTTTACAACGGTAGAATTCTATTGTTTCTAAGGAAACATTTTCTCAAAACATTAGACCGTTTCGTAGGCAGCACTAGTTAGGCTATTTTAGAAAAGTAATAATAATTAATAATGGATAACGGAAAGGTTAGAAAGCCAAATTGGTCGGAGGATGAGAAGGTTATTTTATTGGAAGAGTACAACAAAAGAAAACACGTCATCAAGAGTAGATTTAATCCGCAAATTACGGCAACCAAAAAATTACAAAATTGGGAGGAAATTACAGCGCTAATAAATTCAAGAAGTTTGGTGAAGAGGACAGTGGGGGAGGTGCAGAAAAAATACGAGAACCTTGCGGTCCAGGCGAGGAAGGAGATGTCAGCCCATCGGAAGGAGACGATGAAAACGGGTAAGAAATGTTATCTATAAGTGTTTTGATTAGCTGCTAGCTAAACTTAGAGCCTTAATGCAGCCTAAGCAACTAACCACAGCCTAAGTTGACTAACACTAAATTATAGACACATGGGTTAGACCACTTGATAGTAGGCTATTAAAATGTCGAATATTTTATTATCATGAAGCCAAATCTGCAGGCCGATTAGGCTACGTGATTTGTCACCACCTAGCGTTTAGGCTGGACGGTCCATGTCCCACGATTGAAATCGGGGACATTTCTATTAGGCCAAGGTTCTAAGCGAAATAACGGTGAAAATATGCCTACGTGCTATGATATGACTTCAATTAAATGTTACAGGTGGAGGAGGTCCAGCAAAGCCACTTTCGGATGAGGCTGAGATGGTTATGGAGATCATAGGGCGTGAATCCCCATCCGTCAAGGGTGGAATAACTGGTGGGGGTGAGAGCGGTCAAGTGGAGAGGTAGCCTATGCTAAATGACATTATTTATCTAGGCCTAGGCCTACTTTCCTCTTTCAATATTCATCTAATTTACAGCACAGCCTTTTCATAGACATGTTGTCATAGACATTTTTTTTTTCATCTAACTAACAGTGGATACTGCCCGTTGTTAAATTACAGTGAAGTCCTTGAAGTGGCAGATGACGCGCCTCACCCATCTCGTCTCTCCCCTGTGAAGAAGAGGATGAGACCAGCAGCAGCAGCAGCAGCGAAGTATGTGAACCAAGTCACAGAGTTGCTGATTAAACCAATAATAAGGCCTATCCTCATAGCCAACAACGATTAATTTGTTCCCTATGTTGAGGAACAAATGAGCCTATCCTAGTCTTGGACTAAATCATGTTCCTTGTTTCTTGCACTGCAGCCCAAAGCCTGGAGAGGATCTGCTGGCACTGCAGAGAGAAGTCCTGCTTCTGCAGAAGGAGAAGTTACAGCTAGAAATACAGAATTTGGAAAAGCAAGGCATTTTACTGCAGCACAAGCTGAACAGACTGGCACCAGAAGAAATCACCATTGTGGTCACTCCAGTTGAGGAATAAATTTAAATTAAAATTGACCTTGCATTGATATTTCATTTTTTTAAAAACATAATTAATAGTAGACAATGATAAGTTGTTGAAAACACTATTTTATTACTATTTTATTACTACTACTAGTAGCCTAGTGATGTAGGCTAGACTACCTGAAAAAATTGTTAACTATCGTGTCTCTTGCAACACTGCCATTCTCCACATTCCCCTCCTCTCCATCCTCCTCGACGTCTTAATCCTCCTCTTCCACCTCTCTGTCAAAGTCCGGGAAGTCCTTTGAGATGTTGAATAATACCACGCACGCAAGGATGAAAAAACATGTTACTCCAGCACAAGCTGAACAAGCTGTCTGAGGAAATTACTATTGTTGTTGAACCAATTGAAGAGTGAAATTGAAATTAAAATATTCTTGCATTGAAAAACACCTTGCATTAATAGACCTATTTCATTTAAAAAAAAATAAAAAAAAAAACAGGCAATGATGTTGTAAACACTATTTTAATTAGGCCTATTAATATTAGGCTGATTAGACTAGCTGAAAAAATTGTTGATGATCGTGTCTCTCACAACATTGCCATTCTCCATACCCCCCCACTCTTCATCCTGTTCGACGTCTTCATCCTCCTCTTCCACCTCTCTCTCAAAGTCCGGAAAGTCTTTTGACATGTTAAATAAAACAACACACGCAAGGATGACTTTGCATGCCCTGCCAGGTTCAACACGAAGCTCCGAGTGCAGGCAGTGGAACCGTCTTTTAAGCTGGCCATTGACCCTTTCGATGATGGCTCTTGTCTTGCACAAACTGAGGTTGTACTTTTCCTGTGGAGCAACAGAATAATTGATATTAGACACATTTGCAGGCAATATGCCTAGGTTAAATTAAAATGGGCCTATAAGCCAAAAAGACAACTTGCCTGAGGTCTGTTGGTAGGATTTCTCAAGGGTGTCATTAGCCAAGGACGAGTCGACGGGTACCCACTGTCACCCAGCAGTATCCCCTTGTGCCTCCCCTCCTCAAACTCTCTTGCGATGTTGCTTTCATCCAGGATACGTGCGTCGTGTACACTCCCTGGCCACCTCGCCACTACGTTTGTAATTTTGTTAACATGATTGCATATTAATTGAACATTGATTGAATGGTAATGCTTCCTATTAACATACTGATCTTCATATTCTGACGGCGCTTGGATCATGATGTGGGTACCGTCTATCACTCCACAGACTCTGGGAAACCCGGCCACTGCAAAAAAGTTTGCGGCTATGTCGTCCTCCTCCGGTTTTGATGGGAATTTGACAAAGGCGTTTAAGAGTCGGGTGAGGGCATTGGAGACTCGGTGCACCACACGGCACACGGTTGATTTATGCACATGGAAAATGTCCCCAATGACCGATTGAAACGATCCAGTCGCGTAAAAACGCAGCGCAATCATCAGCTGCAAGACGGCAGGGAGAGCACAACTCCTGAAAGTAGCATGGTCCAATTCGAGACGGTCGGATAATTCATATATGGATTGTCTATCGAATCTATAATTGATAATTAACTGTTCGTCGGTAAGCGTATCCATTGGGTTCTCCCGGTCGCGGAAAACTCTTCTTTGAATCCGCTGATCACGTTGCTGAATGTTCATAAACTCAGCCATGTCTGACTTAAGGCGACAATATCGGTCCCTTAGATATTTTCCCTTAACTTGGTTGTTAAGGTCTTTTGTGCAACGATATTAACGAACTTTAAGGGATTTCTTAACTTTAAGGGAAACTCTTAAATATTTAAGGGGAAACCCTTAAGGAAAACTTAAGGGGAAATGTTAAGGGTGTTTGTGCAACTGACTTTCACTTAGGGGACCCTTAACTCAGACTTTAAGGGAAATACTTAACTTAAGGTGTTTTGTGCAACCGGGCCCTGGGGTGATAAACCATCACCACACCTGAACAGCACTCCAGCACGCAAATTTAAATCTCTCAGAATTTGTAGAATAATTTGAATACACATTTTTTACAAGAAAAATCTCAAACTGACTGTGACAGAGGGCACAAACAAATAGTAATGCCATTCCACAACTCTATGAATTGCAATGGCCCTGAAAATTGGAACCTTTTATGTCATTCCTTAGCAGGTACTTTCACCTTCTTTCGCTGTCAGATAAGACTGCCGATATCAGTTCTCTTTCATGACAGTGTCCTCCAAAAATACAGAGTAAGAGATCTGAGGAATATCAGATATTCATGTACTCATTGCTCAATCATTCATTCACTTGCTGACTCCTCACTCAGCTCACTCTTTTGCTCACACACTCATTCACTCACTATCAGTCTTTGCTTAGTCAGTCACTTCTCTCTTATTCACACATTCACACCAGTGTTAATTTCGTCAGCTTTTTTTTATTTAGTCTTAGTCTTAGTCACAATGACGAAAAACAATTTTAGTCTTAGTCATATTTTAGTCATTGGCTTCCCAATTTAGTCTTAGTCTTAGTCAAAATGACGAAAATCAATTTTAGTCATAGTCAAATTTTAGTCATTTTAGTCATTTTAGTCATTTTAGTCAACATTTCAAATTTTAGTCATTTTAGCCATTTTAGTCAACATTTCAAATTTTAGTCATTTTAGTCAATATTGTGGTGTAAAATTAATAACCTTCAATGGCTATCGTTATTTCAATACTAATATAGCCTATTGCAGCAAATATTCACCTTGTTACTTGGTCATTTTCCACCAAAACCCAAATCAGTCATTTCAACATCATAGAGCAAAAGAGCATCACACACACACACACACACACACACACTTCCAGGTGCAAGCTTCTCTCTCTCTCTCTCTCTCTCTCTCTCTCTCTCTCTCTCTCTCTCTCTCTCTCTCTCTCTCTCTCTCTCTCTCTCTCTCTCTCTCTCTCGTGCATTAGAAGCTGCTGCATAGGCTACTATTTGATTTTGAGTTTGATCACGGAGGAAGCTACTCTTCTTCACCTGACCGCGTGACAAAGCCTGCAGATTGCCGGCAGTGGGAAGACCAGACATCCCAAGTCTGCATGAAGTCCAAGAAGTCTCCCTGATAGTGGCTTCCCGATGACCACGAGTCAGATAAAATATTGCTGATGTTAGACTATGCAAGTTAGCGGTTTTTGTTTTCAATTGGCAATGCGAGCAGAGAACGATAATGACTCATGCGGTATGCGTGGAGGCTTAAATAGATTGTGCGAGCACACTTCGTATGCCATGCAGAAGTCCCAGGAAAAATAGTTAGGCAGGGGTACGCAGACTGGACGATAGAAAGGACATGCACATACAAATATTTAAACACGAATGCTGTTTTGTTTGTCGGGGGTGTCGAGGCTCGATAAGCATGACCCTGAAAAGAGTTTTTGGAACTTAGGAAGACGCTGCAGACGCATGGAGATGCTGTCGACTTCCTCGGGTCTTTTAGCGTTGCTCTCGACGAGAACAAGTTCAAATCTCAAAGTTTCAAATCTCAACAGTTTTAAACTCCTCAGCGATCGCCCATCCATTGATTCTTTTCAAAACTAGGCTACAGTAGCCGTGCCTCTGTTTAGACAGGCCAACTTTCCCCCTGCTGGCGCGCGCTCCCGCGGTGACTGATTTAAATCAATTCACAAATCCTTCATGATTTGCTTGCGAACTGCCTACACATTTGGTTAAACAACAAATATAGCAAACATTACAAAAAAAGAACAAACAACGAACGCCGGGTTAAGACAGCCTAAGTGAAAAGGAGAATAGTGGAAGCTCGAGGAGGTTTAGAATGACAGTATCAGAGGAGGATTGGCGCGACTGTCATTACTGCAGAAACACGTCTTCGTCATGGACAAGAGGGTTGTTGAAGATGTTTCAAAATTAACACTTCCCTCAACGTCGGCTATTTTCTCTCTTTCTCTGGGAATGTTTTAGGACCTAAACTCAACTTAATGGACTCACTGAACTACTAGGCTACAGAACTACTGACTGAGCCGCCAGCTGCCAGCAGAGACAAGCCAGGCAACACAGCGTGAGCGCGCAATCACCTATGAAGTTCAAGACACTTAGGCCTATATTACAATTACAAATTACAAATTAATTATAATTACATTTTTTAATGTCCATTCGTCCATGGCTTGTAAATTTCGTCTCGTCTTAGTCTCCTTGACGAATTTTTTTTTTTAATTTTCGTCATATTTTTATTAGCTGGAGGCATTTTTTATTTCGTCATCGTCTCGTCATCGTCAAGGGAAAAAGGGGCGTTGACGAAATATTTTCGTCATCGTCGTGGTTGACGAAATTAACACTGATTCACACATTGTCTAGAGTGACATTAGCAGGCCTGTTGCTACTGCTGTGTGGGTCCCTGCCTGCTGTGACAATAACTAGCAACCAGTAGTTTCTTTAATAGCACAAAGGCTGCAGCCTGTCACTCAGGCTTAACCCATTTTGTCCTAAGCCCTTTTTGGGAAAGGGTGCCCTCTGCCAATTAAATCCTAAATATCTCTGCCTCTGAAGCACATACACACATGAAATATTTAAAACATTTAAAATCTAGAACCTTCATTTTGCACTAGTATAGTGTTCATTCAGATCTAACATGCCCACATTTCGCTCAAATCTCAAGAACTTGAATGCTGTGTATATGTCGCTCCAGGACACAATGGGTTAATAGAGGAGGAGGAGAAAGAGTAGGAGGAGAAGGAAGAGGAACATGAGGAGGAGGAGGAAGATCATGAGGAGGAGGAAGAGGAGGAGGAAGAGCAGGAGCAGTGAAATCCTACTGTAGGCACGTCTGTAGCAGTAGCTGTCCCTGGCCATGTGGCTACTGCCTGTCTCTCAGGCTTCATGTGCACCCCATGTAAGGAGAAGGAGGATAAGGGGGAAGAGCAGTAGGAGGAGGAGGAAGAGGAGGAGGAGGAGCAGGAGGAGGAAGAGGAGGAGGAGCAGGACTAGTGAAATCCTACTGTAAGCCCATCTGCAGCAGTAGCTGTCCCTGGCCATGTGGCTACTGCCTGTCTCTCAGGCTTCATGTGCAGCTGTGTGGAACAGACCATGTCTGGAGCAGCAGCAGGCCTCCAGAAGGAGATGCTGAGTAATCATTACCCACCTTTGCATAAGTTGGCTCCACCATTTATCAGAAACATATCAAACCCTGCTCATGGTTTAGCTTCCCATGTGTCTCTGCCTCTATCTCTGGGTCTGCACTGCTGCTTTGTGCCTTTGCGTCTCTGCCTATGTGCCTCTGTGCTTCTGTGCCGTCTCCGCTGTCTTGTGACTGTGTGCTTATGACTGTAGGACTTTGGACCTTTGGTTCTCTGCCTATGCGTCTGTGTATTAAGCCTGAGTGGAAAGGTTTCCTACTTTTCCATGTCTGTTATATTGAGAGAGGGAGAGAGAGAGAGAGAGAGACAGAGAGAGAGACAGAGACAGAGACAGAGACAGAGACGGAGACAGAGAGAGAGCATCTCTCAGGCCTTTCCCATTGAAACACCATATCTTGGGCCTTTCTCTGCCCTTCTCTCTATCTTCCTATCTTTCATAAAATCATCCGATTCTGTTATTTATTCATAACTAGTTGTTTGCTGCATTCATGTTCAGCATAACAAGGGACATTTTCTGAAGGAGGGAGAGAAGGAGAGGGGAGAAATGGGAATGCAGTTTGAGGAACGCTAATTGAAAATGGAATGGCGGTGATCGTTAGCAAGCTAGACAGAAAGGAAAGACCAAATTAAATTTCCTCTCCGTGGGTCTTTGTAATGAAAGGGAAGGCCATTAAAAGCCAGTGGAGTGTGGTGGGTGAGTTTGCTTGTGAAAAATCAGCAGAAACGACTTCAGCTGTTCATATCAGAACTACATTAGTTGCCCTAATGGCCCTCAGACAACAACAGGCGGTGGAGTGGACATATGCAGATGAAGATAGGAGATATGCAGAAACAACAGCAGACAGTGCAGTGATGATGGGCAGCCAGGCAGACACATTTACATAATTGAACCACATTCTCATTGTCGTCCATGCTTTTATTTTATCAGGTCAGTCAGTCAGACAAATGGACACACAGTCACTCAAACTGACAGGAAGACACACAATGGCCCTGGCTGGCAAATGTGAAACTCCAATGGCCCTATAAATGTGTCGCTCCATTTTTCTTCCCAAAGGAAATTCCTCAACGTGTCTCTCCATCATGTGGTCGTCACTGGCTGCCCCACTTCTGAAAGTTTCCAAGTGTGTTGTTGCATTAAAGTGACCGACTGCCATTATATTGTAGGCCATGCATCATTACATTGCCTCATTGCTGAATACAGGAGTTTGCAAACTGGTCTATTCACCAGGGAAACGGACTGGTGTGGGACTGAATATGCTGCCTTCACCCCCCAACGCCTTCTTTAATTCCTACTCCTCCTCCTTAACTCCTATCTGGGGGCAGCCATGGCGCATCGGTTAGGGAGTTGGTCTTTCAATCTGGGGGTTGTAGGTTCGAATCCCACCTGACCTCTCCCTACATCTCCATCCATGGCTGAAGTGCCCTTGAGCAAGGCACCTAACACCACATTGCTCCAGGGACTGTAACCAATACCCTGAAAAATAATAACAGTAAGTCGCTTTGAACAAAAATGAAAGCGTCAGCTACTGTAAGTGCAATGTAATGTAATGTAATGTAATTCACTGCCCATATCTCACTGTGTGCTCCACATCTGAAGTGGAAATCTAGAAGTCAGAAACATTTATATGCACTGCCCTAGACTGCCTTTTATTTCACAGCTTCTGTAAAACTAGTGATGGACTGTAATTCATTTCCACCGCTGTCACAGGGGGATAGTGAAAAGGAAACAAAGAAAAAGATGAAATAAAATAGATGACAGCAGGGGAAGGATGTGCAATATCAGTCTGTTAGTCAGATTTCTCCAGGGTGTCGCTTGTAGGAAACTGAAGCTCTTGAATCTCAACATTTATATTCACACCACCCACTCTACTGTAAACACATTTGGACCATTGTGGTGCTTTTCTTTTGTTTGTTATCTGAAAAGGAATGACTTCGTCTTGCACACCTACAGTGTAGAGACCCTGCTGTAAGGCTGTTCAATATGAGATAGACCCTGCTCTACAATGTGCTGTATTGGTGAGATACACAAGGCTCTCTGCATATGGTTTTACTTGAATACTCAGTGTAGCACTCACACTGATTTAAATAAATTGCAGAGATTTTGCCCATAATTTCCCCCTTGTACAGATGCCTCATTTCCACAAATTAATCATAGAGAAATTAAGTTCTCATTTTTCACATCTGGTCGGAGGAGTGGAGGAGAATCGTACTGGGGTGATAGATAATGGTGTACTTTCATGAGGAACCCCTTGCTTCACCACCCCTCTTCACCACTATCGCTACCTCTCTTCACCACCATCGCTACCTCGCTTTCTTTCTCTTTTCTCCTCCTTTTTATAAAGATTTTCACAATATTTTCAGACCTTTTTCACACCAACTGGGTCTGATAGATATATGTTTATGAAGCTCTACAAAGTGAAATTATGAATATGTAATAACCACACCATATTACTGTGTAATAATATGTGAATAAATTCTCATGTTTTGGTCCTTCGAGCCGGATATAGTGAATTTATTCTCATAACCACACCATATTAGCCCATCAGATGTCGGCCAAATGGGCTCCTATTGATTTTCATTAGTAGTATTAACACCACCAGTCAATATGTGGCTATAACAAGGGGCAAAGGCTAAACCAGTATGTAGATTTTAAATGGATAGTCAATATGCAATTATGATAAGGTGCAGAGGCTAAACCAATTGGTAGCTATAAGAATGGGCTAGACCAATATGTAGCTACCGTATGCCATGGGACAATGTATAGCTTTGAGATGGAGCCCCTGGTGAGACAGCGGCTGGTGAGAGGGCGAGACCAACTGGACCAATGTGTAGCTATTGTGTGCCATGAAGCAGGGAATAGACCAGCAGATAGGTATGAGATGTATCAGGGGCTTGACCCTAGTGAAACAGCGGCTCAAGAGGCTAAACCTTGGCAAGACAGTGGATGGTGAAAGAGCTAGACCCTGGTGAGAAAGCGGGTGGCAGGTGGCTGGTGAAAGAGCTAGACCCTGGTGAGACAGCAGCTGGTGAAAGAGCTAGACCCTGGTGAGAAAGCAGGTGGCTGGTGAAAGAGCTAGATACAGATGAGAAGGGACAACAGCTGGTGAAAAAGCTAGACCCTGTTGAGAAGGGACAGTGGCTGTATGCAGCTAGCTATGACATGATTGGCGGTAGAGGTTCAATACTAGACGTGAGAAAGTGGATAGTGAAAGAGCTAGATCTTGGTCAGAAACAGCTGGTGAAAGAGCTAGACCTGGCCAGTAAGCAGCTAGCTATGTCATAGGGGGACTACATTCAATATGCAGATGTAATATGGGACATGAATGTCTAGCTAACATAGGGGCTGCTGATCCAGTGTGCTATGCTTGTCAGTATGAAACTGTGACAAGGAGAAAGGGCCAGACCAGTGTGTTATTATAGATGCCCAGTAAGATGGAAAAGAATAATATTGGTTTGAAGTGTGGAAAATATGATAAATGTACTAAAGTTTGTTTTCTGTACTGACAGATGTCTATCACTTATAGTAGATCTTGTTTGTGCAGTAGACTGGGTTCAAATATCAGAGGTCAGGGTCACCTGTATGCTAAGATATAGATCATGTATCAGGTCACCTGTATGCTAAGATATAGATCATGTATCAGGTCTCTTATACAATAGTTAGATCCGGTCTAATTATTTCACAAATTGTGATTGGACAAGAGGCGTTCTACACGTCACTAGGAGTGAGGGTATCCTCCAACACTCTATGAATGACTCTTCACATCTAATAATCACTCCGCGACCAAAGATACAAAGTAACCGTAACCAACGTGGTGCGCGTTGCGCAGCAACCAAAGACAATAACTGGAACTATTTTTCCGGAGCGGAGGAACAAGCAAATAAACAATCAAATAAAGTAATTAAAATAATTTAAAATTTATTTCAATGAACTAATTGTGTTAGCAAATGAACTATTGTATAAAAGCAATATAACACTTGTGGTCGTGAGGTTGTTCTGGGACACCCTCACGGGTGTAATTACCTACGGCACTCAGCCTGCAGCTTCGTGCCTGTGGCGAATCACACCTGTGAGGGTGTCCCAGAACAACCTCACTCCCACTCGTGTCATATTGCTTAATTGTTTCCTATGCAGGTATTAGAGTAGGGAGGTCTGGTGGCTGCCCTCACCATCTTTTCTGCTGCACTCACAGTCAGCTCTTTGTCTCCTACACACTAGCAATACAACATTGGTATGTTAAACAGGTTCCAACATACTTCCAATGAACCAGCATGTCCAACATCATGACCTCAACAACTGACCAAGAGCTTACTGGACTGCATGAAACCTCATCTATTGTTTTCACTTCATCTCCTTCCCCCTCTAGCTTCAACCTCCTTTACACCTTCCTTTCCTCTCCTCTCCTCTCCTTTCCTCTCCTTTCCTCTCCTCTCCTCCCTTCTCCTCTCCTCTCCTCTCCTCTCCTCTCCTCTCCTCTTCTCTCCTCTCCTCTCCTGTCTGTCTGTCTGGGGCATCATGTCATGCCGCCCTGTATGAGGTTAAGTGTCCCTCCCAGAGTGAGTCAATGAGGGTCTAAAAACTGCCTCTCCTCATCATAGCATGCAGTATCTTCCACTTTCTCCTCTCCTCATGCTCTATGTACCAGTCAACATGCATCCACATCATCAGCAGCAAAGTTACATTATATAGGACACCTCTGGAGGGAGAGCTCCTTAGTCTCTGGAGATACATTCAGACTCTTAATTGATATTCAAAACTAGGAAAGTACAAGAAGAGCAAATAAAACTCGCCAAGAAAAAATATGCCTCAATATTAACTTTTTTTACTTGATTCTTTCCTGATTAAGTTTTTATTCGCCCAGAAGATATGAATGTGTGTCAGGATGGAAGTGACTGGCATACACTGTACTGGTTACAGAGTAGCAGTCTATATTGAAGTCAGGGACACAGCGTGCTCATGGCATTATGAAGACAAAAAGGCAATTCAGGATTCAAGGTGCAGAGTAACGGACAGCCCAAGGCCCTGGAACCTGTTGGGCAGTGAGTCAAATTTCAGGAAGAGAGGAGAGGAAGAGAGAAATTTGAGAGGAAGAGAGAAGTGGGGTTACAGAACTTAATGAAGAATCAGGCACACATTCAATGTGCCCAGCGTAGTTTTCCAAAGGATTTTTTTTTCATGTTCATAAAAAAAAAAATCTACTGCTTTTATTATTTTACCCGCTGGATAAATGGACAGTTTACACCACAGCCTTTTCTGTCCAACAGCATGTGCACTGACATTTTGAGAATATAAGTTGCCTGGTACATGGTGTTGTTGTAAAGTTCATTGCCAGGGGTAGCCAGATCTCCCCCTTCTTCCTTCTCTCTCTCTCTGCTGCTTTCTCTCAGCTGTCTGTCGCTGCCTCCTTCTCTTTCTCCCTCTCCCTCTATCTCTCTCTTTCTCTTTCCCTGTTTTACTTTCTATTCCAATTCCTCTCTCTTCTGGCCTTTTTCCAGCACTGCATCTCTCCCTCATCAGTGTCCCAGCCCTCACCCCTCACCCTTACAGATTTCATCACAGTCCCACCCCTCTCCTCCACCCCACAAATCTTCCTCAAAGCTCTGCCTCCCCTTGTCTCTCATCTGAATTCCGTGTGTGTCTTTTAGGAGATCAGAGAGGAATAGAGTAGTCTAGAGGCTAGAGGGAGGGCTGGGTGTTGGGTGATGTGAAGTAGACTGGAGGCGATGTGATGGGGGTGCAGCGTGCTGCATTGTGTTCATGGTGTGAGGGGACTAAAGCGCTGGGTGTCAGGAGACTAAAGGGATCTAGAGGCGATGTGATGGGGTTGACTAGAGGGATCTAGAGGCTCAGTGCATGTGGGGTGCATTGTTGCCAGGCTA
>NC_085863.1:764666-787166 GCF_034702125.1 Engraulis encrasicolus | reverse complement strand
AATTGAATTAAGCGCCTCATTGTTCAAGAGTTCCCATGCTGTGGGAGATTCATCCATCTGTTCTTTTTCAATCCTCTTATTCATACTGCTCATCACAACACAGCCATGTAGTGTATTCTTATTCATATGACTCAACACAACACACTGACATACTGTATTCATACAGTCTTGCTCCAAACACAAACATGTATTCACTCTGTATTTTTAAATCGCTCTCTCCCAGTTGATTAGTGCCAAAGCTGCACACTCTAAACATGAAAGATACTTTCCAGTTTTGAAGTTTTGAGTTTTGTTTCTAGACCAGTTTTTTTTCTCCATAGCACCTCTGTTTTGGCTGGTCACTGGAGGTTCCATAGCTACAGTGTTTGGTTCCGTAGACACAGCATTCAGTTCTACTTCTAAATAATGAGCTCCCAAGTGCCACCACACATATCACAAAATCCTGTATCCTGTTCTATACCTATAAATAAAGACATCACTCTGTGGTTATAACCCTGCATTAGATATTGCCTCCTCCAGCATGATTGGTATTCTGCCTAAAAAAGGAAAAGTGCAGTAACTATGCCAACACTGAAACTAAGAAAAATGTCTTGGTATTTGGTTGTACAGTATATTGTAGTTACTGCAAATGTGATATCTCTAAAAAGTGACACAATTGGACCATAAGGCGTCATTACAAGATAAAGGAGGTGTAATGAAGACGGTTTTCAGTCTAAACTCAATTTTGACTAAATATGCAGTTTACTTTGTAGGGAAGCATATTATGTATAGGGATTCCATAAATGGATTATTTTACTCTCTATTATGTGAACAGACGCCTTTACTTTCTCCATTTCAACAGATTGTGTTTTGGCTGGTGATTACGTTCCAAATTAAAAAGCTGACTCCTGATCTAAAGTGGTCTGGCAGGAAATGCACCTGATCTATAGCGATCTGGCAGGAAATGCATGTTTTCCAGACCCCATAAGGAGACTCAAGTGGGATTTGCATTTTTAATAGAGGAGAGACTTCATGAAGAATATAAATATGGCACAAGAGGGACTAAAAGCTGCACTTCAATCTTGTTTTTTTGTTTTTGTTTTTTGTTTGTTTTGGTCGAGAACGTCAGTAAAAAATTTTGTTGGTTGTGTTTTTTTTTGTGAATCTGCTGTTTAGTTGATAAAGAAATCAAATGGTAATGGAGGTGGTGTGAATGTCAATTACAGGCTTCGTGATTCCTTGTAGAGTTGCCTGGTGATGTGAATGTCAATAACTGGCTTCATGTTTCTCTCATCTCCTTACAGCAATGTAATTTAGACCAGTTCATTGGCTTGTTTTACATTACATTGCGATACTGAGGAAAAATGGGCCAAACATGTTTTGAATAGCTCAGGTCCTGAGAGAGAGAGAAAGAGAGAGGGAGAGAGAGAGAGAGAGAGAGAGATGAGAGAGAGATAGAGAGAGAGAGAGAGAAGAGAGAGGAGAGAGAGAGAGAGAGAGAGAGAGAGAGAGAGAGAGAGAGAGAGAGAGAGAGAGAGAGAGAGAGAGAGAGAGAGAGAGAGAGAGACAGAGACAGAGACAGAGACAGAGAGAGAGAGCAGTATGTGTGCTATCCGTCTCTCTCTCTCTTTCTAATTGGGGCTAGCTAGACCAGTCGCTAAATGAATTGAATGAATGAATTCCAATAAGACTGACAACTTGTTAGTGTGCTGGAATTATGAAGTCAGTGTGTGGCGCCATGAAACTTCACAGCCTGTAGAGTTACTTGTTTCCCCCTGAAGAGTTACTCAGTATTTCACTCTCTCTTTTGAATCTGCAGTGTGGATTCCAGAGGGACTAGTCAAATTAATTCAATGTCAGGCTGGAGTGACACACACATTAAGTAATCAGCCTCAGGGATTAACTTTGGGAGTTGGAAGGCACACAACACAGCAGCACGGCATGACATGGTATGACTCAACCCTTGTCTCTGTACTCATTTGATGTCAAGATTCTGTGTTGTGCAGACTGGCATTGCATAGTTCAAAGTTCCCTGTTGTGCAGAATGAATATTGTGCTTTGATGTGCAGCATAATGTCCTCATCAACCAGCTGCCCAGATGGTGGAAGATGCAGATGAGAACAAAGTTGGAGAGAAAGTAGTACAGAAGGTAAAATTGATACAAGATACATAATATATATGAAATCTTTAAAGAACGAGCATCTTACCACAGAAAGCATCAGCATTTGTCTACACATACACATCGAAAAACTCAACTCTTCACATTTCACTGAATATTTTTTAATCGAGCAACAGTTGTGTCATTTTAATGTCAGTGCTGCCCACTTAGCAAGAAGCATCGTCAGCTACCACTAATTTCCCCACAGCTCTCACTACACTCAGATAGTGAACGCTCAGATGAAAATAAGGACATTTAAAAAAGAAAGAGAGATTAGCCCCCTCGCTCTGTGCTATCTAAGGAGAGAGAGAGAGAAAAGCACCCCCCCCCCTCTCTCTCTCTCTCTCTCTCACTCTCTCTCTCCCTCTCTCTCTGTCTCTCTCTCTCTCTCTCTCTCACACACACACACACACACACACACCACACACACACACACACACACACACACACACACACACACACACACGCGCACACACACACACACACACACACACACACACACACACACACACACACACACACACACACACACACACACACACGCGGTTGTTGATCGTCATCAGATGTATAATCAGCCATAGCAGCACTACAGCCAGGCCGAGCTAACAGATGGTCTACTGCTAATGGGAAGAGGACACACACGCACACACACACACACACACACACACACACACACACACACACACACACACACACACACACACACACACACACATGGCTTTGACTGGGTTTCGAACCCCCAACCTCAATATCTGTAATTCAGCACATTTGCCATCCATACTAAATGATATACATGGCATTTTAAGTCGGCCAAGGAACGCTGCATATGATATAATTTAGAAAATCAACATGGCTTCGGGTGGGATTCGAACCCTCAACCTCCATCTCTCTAATGCAGCGGCATGCATTACCACTAAGCCAAGCAGCTAATTGTCATGCATAGTCCAGCAAGACTATATTACATTGCATTGCAGAGCTGAACAATAGACTTCTAGAATGCTTGCTCGCACCTGCTCGTTAAGAATAGAATCTTGAGACAGTGACAGTTGAAAAGGAACACTTCATTGGCTGCACCTGTTGTGATTGACTGAAAGACAGTTAGTATTGAGCTCTAGACAGGGGAGAGGATGAGAATGAGTTTTTTGTCTTTACAACATTGTTGTAAAAAAACTAAAAGGAGTTGGCACGTGTCCTTTTCACAGATCGGAGTCATGCTTGTGATCTCTCTAACAGTCTTTGAATGAAGTTTATAGGTGAAAGGGTTCAGGCACAAATGGACCTCCGTGTGGGACATGCGCTGATCTCTTGAAAAATGCACTTTTCGAAAGAATGGGATTCTCCATAGAGCCAGGCCTGTTTTTTTTTTACAAACCTGCCATTTAAAAAGTATTGGGAGTTGGGAGATGAAACTTTCACAATTTGGAGACATCCCATAGAGCTCGCTAACAACGCGTCAACTAAACTTCTAGGTGAAAGTGTTGATGTTTTATGACCGAAAAAGCCTCCTACACTCTAATCTCTAGAGTGGCGGAACTTTGGTTCATGAATGTTCCACCATAGTTTTCAATGGAGACCCAGGCTTTAACAAAATCGCCAAAAACGGGAAAACGACAAGAGACACGGAGAAGCCTATAACGATACGCGATCTCCAAGCCGAGCCGGTCGTTTTAGTGTTTGAACGGTGTCTCTATCTCGAAAGGCCTAGGAGGAGATCCATTTTCTATTTTTACTGCCCCTGCACAAGACCAATAATAATAAAAGAAAGAAACAGGACTTAGAGATTACTATAAACGGGCCTTGCTCTGCAAGGGCTCCGCAAGCCCGCTTAATAATAAGAAACAGGACTTAGAGATTACTATAAACGGGCCTTGCTCTGCAAGGGCCATGCTCTGCATGGTCCTTGCTCCGCAAGCCCGCTTAACTAGAACAACTGAGACCTGTTTCTTTTACAGAGTGTAAAAGTACTGTACTGCACTGTAGCTGCTATTATAATAAACCTTTTTTTTACAAGAGGGCCAAAGTGGAAGCTGAGCTTCAAATCATGTCTCCAGGGCAACAAACACGCCCTCTGACTGCAATGCCAAAGAGTAAGGCTGGATGTGCAGTTGGCTAACAGCACTCAGACTCACTACCAACTTCCTAAACAGCATTCTGCAAACTCCTCTCTCCTTCCCCTCATGCTGCTGTGATTTGCCTGATGGAGGTTTTGTGTTTCCAACCAACCAGATGCATCTGCAGTTCAGTAGCAACTGTAGTGGCCTAAGTGCTCCTCTGTGGGGCTACTATGGTGAACATTACTCCGAATATCACACACACACACACACACACACACACACACACACACACACACACACACACACACACACACACTAACACGCACATGCACACACTAACACGCACACGCACACACTCTCTCTTGATGATCAGAATGCTGCTGTGGTTACTCTCGATATAGTGTGCTGACGATGCGATTTGGAAAATCCACCGCTCTCCTGTTCCCCAAACCCTCAAAACCACCACTCTCAAACTCCCCAAACCCTCAAAACCACCATTCTCCAATTCCCCAAACCAATTCTTTTCTTTTCTCCTCTTCTTTCCGGGCCTTTCTCTGCTGTGTTCTCAGGCGTGTTCATGGGATTTCATGGGGGCTTATAGGACTCCCCATAATTAATGTTTAACGCTTGACTGGCAATCTTAATAGCCGTCTCAGGTCAATATGAAAATGAATGGCTCTCATTACTGTAAATGCTGATGGCTTTTGTTTATGATTTAAAATAAATAGTTTCATTTAGCTCAGCTTGAATGGTAACAACAATATCGCTGGATGCGTATTAATGTGTTATATAATTAATATTATTTTATATATTTATTCTTCTTCTTGTCACCCAGCACAGCATGCCAATGTACTTCACACTTCACAAATGCTGTGATTTGGAGAACAGAGGAAATGACGGCCTAATTGTTGGCAGGCAGCTTCCAAAATGAATTAAACACCTCATTGTGTTCACACATTCAACAGTTCCCATGCTGTGGAAGATTCATTCATCTGTTCATTCTCAATCCCCTCATTCAAATATTCCTCATTCATATATAGTCCCACACATCCCTGTCTTCCACCTGCCTAGTGCTTACTGCACACTGTAAACATGAGAGATGTTTTCCAGCTTATTTTCTTTTCTTGAGTTTTTGTTTTGAAGTCCCCCTCCGTTACTGTATATGATGTAAATGATGCCTTAACTCTCTTCATTTCAACAGATCATGTTTTGGCTGGTGATGATGTATCTCATTAAAAAAGCTGACAGCTAATCTATAGCAGTCTGGCAGGAGATTCATGTTTTCATGAGGGGAAGCAAGTGGGATTTGCATATTTAATAGAGGAGAGACTTCCTGAAAATTGTATGGCACAAGAAAGACTTCTTCCCCTTGTGCTTTTCTGTTGTTTTGGTCAAGAAAATTAGTGAAAGCTTTTGCTTTGTGTGTGTTTTTGCTGTGAGTGTGTTGTTTTGTTGATGAAGAAAGCTCATGGTGGAGGTGCTGTGGATATCAATTACTGGCTTCTTGTTTCCTTCTACAGTTGGCTGGCATTCCCTGACATTTGTCTCTCCTCTTCTTACAGGAATGTAATTTAGACGAGTTAATTGGCTTGTTTTACATCACATTGTGATACTGAGGAGAAAGAGGCCAAACAAGGTTGCCGATCCAAAGCTGCTCCTGGGACACAGCCGCTACTACTACTGCTGTGATACTCAATGGCATATGCCACAAATGGCCTATGCCACTTTAGAAAAAAAGAAAGAAAAAGATGGGGAACAATAAACCAAAAAAGAAAATGAATCGGAAATGAATGAAAAAATTTAATCTTGAAAATTTAATCTTGAAAGGAACATGTCTCCCCCAATCTACATGTGCAGACGGGGCTAGCTAAAGAATTCGTTAGTTGAATTGAATGAATGAATGCCAATAAGACTGACAACTTGTTAGTGTGGTGGAATTATGAAGTCAGTATGCAGCATCATGCAGCTTCACAGCCTGCAGAGTAACTCAGTACTTCACACTCTCCCCTGTAGCCTGCACTGTGATGTTACACAGGGACTAGTCAAATTAATTCCAAGCCAGGCTGGAGTGACATACATGTTAAATAATCAGGGGTGCATTTCTCGAGAGCATAGTTGCTAACTACATTAGTTAACTACATTCTTAGAGAAATGAACCCCAGCACTGGGAATTAACATTTGGGAGTTGAAAAGCACACAGCACATCAGGGAACGACATGGTATGCCTCGAACCTTGTATCTGCAGTAATTTGATTTCAAGATTCTCTGTTGTGCAGAATAACGTAGATGGAGGATATGGTAAGACCCCAACCTTGTAGGCCTATCTGCACTCATTTGGTTTCATATTGTCCAGGTTCCCTGTTGAGCAGAGTGAATGCTGTGCTGTAATATGCATGCAAACTCCTCAATAATGGGCTCCCCAGTGCTCACTCTCTCTTCTGCATCTGCACAATGATGTTCCACCGGGAATAGTCAAATTAATTCATATCCGGGCTGGAGTGACACGCATTTTAAATGATAAGCATTGGGGATTAACCTTCGTAGTTGAAAAGCACACAGCACATCAGTGCACGACATGGTAGACTCGACCCTTGTCTCTGTATTCTGTATCCATGTCATGATATGGTTCCATTCAATTCTTGTCTACACACTCATTTCATTTCAAAGTTTCAAAGTTCCCTGTTGTGCATAATTAATGTTGTGCTTTAATATGCACACAGCCATATGTAATGTAGTGTACTATAGTGTAGCGTAGTGTAGTGTAGCGTAGTGTAGTGTAGTGTAGTGTAGTGTAGTGTAGTGTAGTGTAGTGTAGTGTAGTATAGTGTAGCATAGTCTAGTGTTGTGCTGTAATATGCATGCAAACTTCTCAACCGGCTTCTCAGATGGTGGTAGACACTGATGAGCATTAAAGGAAAAGCTGAAGAAAAAGTAAAGCCAAAAGTTAAAAGGTTAAAATCATTAAATTAAAATCATTAAAGAACGGGCATCTTACCACAGTAAGCATCTGCTGTCAGACACACATCCACATCCACACACTCAACTCTTCACATTTCACTGAATATGTTTTAATCGAGCAACAGTTGTGTCATTTTAATGGCAGTCCTACCCACTCAGCAAGAAGCACCATTAGCTACCACTAATTTCCCCACACATCTCTCACTGCACTCAGATAGTGAACACTCTCAGCAGATGAAAAGAACAAGAAGAAAAAAAGAAGACTGAACAGAGGAAACAAAAAACTTAAATGAAATCTGTTTGAGGGAGTGTGTGTGTGTGTGTGTGTGTGTGTGTGTGTGTGTGTGTGTGTGTGTGTGTGTGTGTGTGTGTGTGTGTGAGAGAGAGAGAGAGAGAGAGAGAGAGAGAGAGAGAGAGAGAGAGAGAGAGAGAGAGAGAGAGAGAGAGAGAGAGAGAGAGAGAGAGAGAGAGAGAATCCCCCTCACTGTGTGCTGTCTAAGGAGATGTATTTGGAGACATTAGAGTTGGAGGCCACGCTGAGACTTTGATGCCTGTAGTGTAGAGGGGGAAACTGGGGACAAGAGAGCTCTCTCTCTCTCTCTCTCTCTCTCTCTCTCTCTCTCTATCCCTCTCTCTCTCTCTCTGTCTCTCTCTCTCTATCCCTCTCTCTCTCTCTCTCTCTCTCTCCCTGTGCTACCCCGGGGAAGCTGCCTGTCAGGCTGATCCGGAAAAGTAGAAAAGTAAAAGTGTTTGAATTAACAGGGAAAGAAAAAAAGAAGACAAATGTGGCCACTATCTGGCCTGGAACACTCTTCATTTACCTCTCCTCTCCTCTCTGCTTGCAAACCACTACGTCTGGATAGAGCCTCACAGAGGTAGACTGTGTGTGTGTGTGTGTGTGTGTGTGTGTGTGTGTGTGTGTGTGTGTGTGTGTGTGTGTGTGTGTGTGTGTGTGTGTGTGTGTGTGTGTGTGTGTGTGTGTGTGTGTGTGTGTGTGTGTGTGTGTGTGTGTGTGTGTGTGTGTGTGTGTGTGTGCGCGTGTGTGTAGTCAACTGGGTGAGGTATAGGCTTTTGTTGAATGACTAAATTGCTGTGTCATTTCAGGCAACAGAAAGTCTGAAAGCAAAAGGCAGCAAATACAAATGATTTGGAACTCAACAGAGAGAGAAACAGAGAAATAAAGAGAGAGCGAGAGAGAGAGAGAGAGAGAGAGAGAGAGAGAGAGAGAGAGAGAGAGAGAGAGAGAGAGAGAGAGAGAGAGAGAGAGAGAGAGAAAAGAGAGAGAGGAGAGAGGAGAGAGAGAGAGAGAGAGAGAGAGAGAGAGAGAGAGAGAGAGAGAGAGAGAGAGAGAGAGAGAGAGAGAGCAGTTCTCAGCAGCAGTCACCATCACCACATCAACTCCCCTCAGTGACAACATGAACAATAGCCACTACAACAGTGATCCCTTGCTCTCATTAGAAATCACACACACACACACACACACACACACACACACACACACACACACACACACACACACACACACACACACACACACACACACACACACACACACACACACACACACACACACACACACACACACACACACACACACACAAACACAGTGTGATTGCACTGGATGTGTGCAGGTGGATGGCAGCGAGAGAGAGAGAGAAGGAGAGACAGAGATAAAAGGAGAGGGAGAGAGAGAGAAGGAGAGAGAGATAAAAGGAGAGATAAGAAAAGAAAGATAAGAAAAATGGAAAAGAAAAGAAAAGAAAGATAAGAAAAATGGAAAAATATTTGCCTGTTTTGTGGACTTTAAGAAAGCATTTGATTCGATTTGGCACAATGGATTATATTACAAGCTTTTAGAAACAGGTGTAGGGGGTAAAACGTATGACGTGATCAAATCAATGTATTCAAACAATAAATGTAGCATAAAAATTGGCAAAAAACAAACTGAATTCTTTAGACAGGAACGAGGAGTGCGACAAGGCTGCAGCCTGAGCCCAACTCTGTTCAACATCTACATCAATGAACTAGCGGTGCAGTTGGGACAGTCTGCAGGCCTTGGACTCACCCTCCAAAACACAGAAATTAAATTCCTGCTCTTTGCAGATGATTTGGTGCTTCTTTCCCCCACTGAACAGGGCCTACAACACCATCTAGACCGTCTGGCAAGCTACTGTCAGACCTGGGCCCTGACAGTAAATCCAACAAAAACAAAAATCATGATATTCCAAAAGAAACCCAGATGTCAGGAAAACAGATACCTGTTCACTCTAGGCAGCACCGCCCTGGAGCACACGATGCAGTATACTTACCTGGGTCTGATCATTACTGCATCAGGTAGTTTCAGCAAGGCAGTGAATGCACTAAAAGAAAAAGCCCGCAGAGCCCTCTATGCAATAAAATCCAAATTTTATGATATAAACATACCCATTTCAATCTGGTGCAAATTATTTGACAGCATTATACAACCCATTGCGTTATATGGAAGTGAGGTCTGGGGTCCACTCAGCATGCATGACTACACTGCGTGGGACAAGCACCCAATAGAAACCCTACATGTAGAATTTTGTCGATCCATTCTTAAAGTCCAAATAAAAACACCAAACAACGCATGTAGGGCAGAATTAGGCCGTTACCCATTAGCGATACCCATTCAAAAACGAGCATTGAAATTTTGGATGTATTTAAAATCAAGTCCCAAAAATACACTCCAGTTTGAGGCCCTAAATACCCAGGAACTGAGCCCCACAAAGAGTCCCCTATGCCAGCTGGTACTGAAGCTTACTAACCCATTAACAACAACTAATACACATCAAGCTCAGACCAGCACTGCTTCCGAACCAAGAATTTGTGTCAAAACAGCCATCAAACAAGAAAAAGAGAACTATTTGGAACACTGGAAAAATCAAACTACCAGCCAAAGCAGAATGAATTTCTATTTGACCCTAAATCGTGAATATAAATTAGCAGAATATCTCCTCTCTGTCAGAGATGCGAAGCAGAGGCAAATCCTGACCAAATACAGGCTAAGTGACCACACCCTTGCAGTGGAAACAGGCAGACACAGGAAAACCTGGCTGCCCAAGGAGGACCGAATATGTGGTAACTGTCAGACAGGGGAGGTTGAAACAGAGGTGCACTTCCTTCTTCAGTGTACAATATATGAAAATATAAGGCAGAGTTTTTTCAACGATTTCGAAGCCTGCCACCCAGGTTTTGGTACCCTAGAGACTGGCAGAAAACTGTCCATTCTGTCAGGAGAGGGGCCTCTGGCCCCTTTTGCGGCAAAGTACATCTCACAATGCCACCTCCTGAGAGAATCGCTTTCGGAATAAGTATAATTGCAGCTAGTCACCATCTCTTGGACAATTACTCTACTCAAACCTCAGAAATGTTAAACTTAGTTTGATGCATATAGAAATGTTAATTTGATGCATGTATAATTGTTAGTTGGATATACTGTATGTACAACCATATCCATACCTTTTACCTTTCTCTGTTGTGATTCCAATTATTTGTATGACTGCTTTGGCAACATGAGTGTATTCATATTCGTCATGCCAATAAAGCTCTTTGAATTGAATTGAATTGAATTGACAGGAGAGAGAGACAGGGGAGAGAGAGACAGGGGAGAGAGAGAGAGAGAGAGAGAGAGACGGGGGAGAGAGAGAGAAGGACAGGGAGAGGCAGACTAGTCAACGTATTATTCTCTACGAGGTTGTCCACCTTAATAAGTGAAGCCACAGAACTGTTACATGTGACTTTGCACATTCCGTAATACCCAGTCTGGCACACACACAGACACAGACACAGACACAGACACAGACACAGACACAGACACACACACACACACACACACACACACACACACACACACACAGTGATCTGTCACCCCAAAGACAGGAAAGGGTGTACTGTCCTTATGAAAAGAACATTATGAACAGATGATGTAAATTCATGCAAATAAAGTGTTTCAGGACTTTGTTTGTTTCATGCAAATTAAGTGTTTCAGGACTGTGTTTGTTTCAAGGTAAAGCAGATGCAAAGGTGACTACATTAACCTCATGTGTCTATTGTGGGAGGAGCCAACACACACACAGCCTGTTCCCATTGGTGTGCCACGAGATCACCAAGGTTACGGCTTATGTAAGACAAAACAAGTTTCGACGTCCACACTGCACGTCCTACTGTTTCAGCACTGCAAACTTATGTGAAATTCACTTGATAGTTCAACTTGCACTTCTTACAAGAAAGTAAACTTCTGAACTTGCTATTTGCTGAAGGGAAAAAAATCAGCAGCAGTGTGTATATGTAGTCTGCAGGGGTCTTGGCAGCAGTGTACAGTACAAGGTAATACACCTCTAGTCTTTACAGGGGTCTTGGCAGCAGGTAATACACCTCTAGTCTTTACAGGGGTCTTGGCAGAAGGTAATACACCTCTAGTCTTTACAGGGTTCTTGGCAGAAGGTAATACACATATAGTCTTTACAGGGGTCTTGGCAGAAGGTAATACACCTCTAGTCTTTACAGGGTTCTTGGCAGCAGTGTACAGTACAAGGTAATACACCTCTAGTCTTTACAGGGGTCTTGGCAGCAGGTAATACACCTCTAGTCTTTACAGGGGTCTGGACAGCAGTGTACAGTACAAGGTAATACACCTCTAGTCTGCAGGGGTCTTGGCAGCAGGTAATACACCTCTAGTCTGCAGGGGTCTGGACAGCAGTGCAAATGTTAGCAGTAGTACAGTGGCTGTGGGAATTTGCTTTGGGCCTTTTGTTTGTGCAGGTCAGAGGAGATGGGTCAGATCCTCTCCAGAAACAAAATACCACACGCCATGGTTACTGCATGCCATGGTTACTGCACGCCATGGTTACTGCACGCCATGGTTACTGCATATCATGGTTACTGCACACCATGGTTACTGCACAACATGGTTACTGCACAACATGGTTACTGCACATCATGGTTACTGCACGCCATGGTTGTTGCATATCATGGTTACTGCACGCCATGGTTGTTGCATATCATGGTTACTGCATGCCATGGTTACTGCATGTCATTGTAATGTGAACGACTTAGCTGCATACAGTTGGAACACGGGATACCCCACCTTGCTCCACACAGTTGCCACACAGCTCCAGGGCAGGGTGGCTTATCAGAGGCCATGTGTCAGTGTCTGCTGAAAATGTGAGAAGAAAAGGCCTACCCTGCTGCCAGCCTGATGTCCAAGGGAGAGAGTGTTTGTGTGCGTGTGTGTGTTTATGTGTGTGCGCAAGTGTGTGCGGGCAAGGGAGTGCGGTTGAGATGGTGCGTTTGTGGTTGAGAGGCTGAATTCGTTTAAACTTGTTTGTGGAGGCATGCAATGCAGTAGTTCATGTCCAGTATAATGGCCCATGATGCCAGGTGTGCAATGTAGTATTTGATGTTTTTCAGTACATCATGATTGACATGTAGGCTGCAGGCAAAATGATTGACACTTGAGGTGAAGACAGCGGACCATGCACAGCGATAAACATGCAAATAACCTTCATGACTCAGCAATAAACAAATGACCTCTATGCCGTGCAACAGACAGAATGATTGACACTTGAGGTGAAGACAAATAGCGGAGCATGCACAGCAATAAACATGCAAATAACCACTATGGCTCAGCAATGAACATGTGCAAATAACCTCTATGATTCAACGTGTTTGCAGAGAGGTTTGTCTATTGACAAGTGACATTGCAAGACCGCCTCACAGATATTGACCATTGTGTCACAATGTGCACAATAACAGTAAAATGGGACAACACACCTTGAACAGTACAATGGGACAAAACACTTTCTGAAATGAGCTCAAAGGGATGAGAAATATCTCCTCAGGTTTATACAGGAGTCTACAATACACTAATGCTGTCCGTGCACACTTGAAATGATTTCAATTGACCTCAATATGTGGATGGATCTTCACAGCCATTTCTTTGTAGGGGCAGATTCTTTCCTCTCTTTTTTGTTATTCTTCCCTCTTCAATGCCTTTCAGTGCACCTTTCTTTCTTTCTTTCTTTCTTTCTTTCTTTCTTTCTATCTTTCTTTCTTTCTTTCTTCACTGCTGTGAGTGCTGCCAATGGCACCGTAGATTTGGTGCCTTAGACTTCTCCTGGGCAGGTGAATAAAATAAACTATTCACACAGCAAGAGGCTGTAAAGCAAATCATCTATTCACACAGCAAGAGGCTGTAAAGCAAATCATCTATTCACAACAAAAGTGTTTCATCTACTGTATTACATGTTCCACATTGTGTAGAGGATAGGATTGTAATGTATTTTCCCTGCTCTCCTTGCTTGATACAGTGTGGGGCAGCCGTGGCCTAGTGGTCAGAGAGTTGGTCTTAGACTAGCATAGACTAATGCACACTATTGTAAACACAAGATGTGGACACAAAGCAACATATTTTCAATGGAATGCAGTCCTGGTGCACACATATATTGATGTGGAATGCAGTCCTGGTGCACACAGTTATTGATGTGTTTTGCTGATGTTTTCTCCACATACAGATCCTAGTATACAGTGCAATGCCATTACAAAGAGCCTTTTAAGCAGAGCACAATAGATTGAAGAGGACACATACAGTACTGTATACGGTGCATCTAATGGAAAGCCAGTAGGAAGCATACAGGACGTATATGAGAGGGCAGATTACTTCCATCATACAGTGCCCTCCATTATTATTGGCACCCCTGGTTGAGATGTGTTTTTTAGCTTCCAATTATTATTATTTTTCTCTAAATAATATGGGACCTTAATGGAAAAAAAGAGAAAAATCCAACCTTCAATACGAGTGCATTTATTCAGTGGGGAAAAAATCCCACATAAAGAAATAATTATTTGACATCAAATAATGTGTGTCACAATTATTAGCACCCCTGGTGTTAATATTTTGTACAACCCCCTTTTGCCAACAAAACAGCACCTAATCTTCTCCTATAATGTTTCACAAGATGGGAAAAGACAGAAAGAGGGATCTTCAGCCATTCCTCTTTGCAGAATCTCTCTAAATCATCCAGAGACCTGGGTCCTCTCCTCTGTACTCTCCTCTTCAGCTCACCCCACAGGTTTTCAATGGGGTTGAGGTCTGGGGTGAGATGGCCATGGGAGGAGCTTGATTTTGTGTCTGGTTAACCATTTCTGTGTAGATTTGGCCATATGTTTAGGGTCATTGTCTTGCTGAAAGACCCAGTGACAACCCATCTTCAGCTTTTTGGCAGAGGGCAACAGATTTTGATTTAAAATGTCCTGGTATTTCAAAGCATTCATGATGCCATGCACCCTAACAAGCTTCCCAGGGCCTTTGGAAGCGAAACAGCCCCACAGCATCACTGACCCACCCCCATACTTCACAGTGGGCATGAGGTGCTTTTCAGCATGCGCATCTTTCGTGGCACGCCAGACCCACTTAGAGTGTTTGTTGCCAAAAAGCTCAATCTTGGTCTCATCTGACCAAAGCACACGGTCCCAGTTGAAGCCCCAATACCGCTGGGCGAACTCCAGACGTTTGCGTTTATGATTGTGGGTGAGGAAAGGTTTTCTCTGTGCATGCCTCCCAAACAGCTTGTTGGCGTGTAGACAGCGCCTGATGGTTGATTTGGAGACTTTGTGACCCCAGGATGCTACCATTTGTTGTAATTCTGTAACAGTGAGCTTTGGAGATATTTTGATTTCTCTTACCATCCTCCTCACTGTGCGTGGTGGCAAAATAAACTTGGGTCCTCGTCCAGGCTTGTTTACCACTGTACCAGTTGTTTTTAACTTCTTAATTATTCCTCTCACAGTAGATATGGGCAGCTGCAGTTGAGTGGCAATCTTCTTGTAGCCTCTGCTTGACCTGTGAAGGTCGACGCACATCTGCCTCACTTGTATGCTGTGTTCCTTTGTCTTTCCCATGTTTAAGAGTGGATAAGAGAAATGGCCTCGGTGTCACGTCATATTTATACCCCAGGGAAACAGGAAGTGATGAATTACTAATTAAATGTTTCTACATACTCTGGTAAACTTTGTAAACTACTGTAGAAATGACAGAAATGCTTCAATTATATTTATTTCCTGGGAATTGTTAAGGGTGCCAATAATTGTGGAACAGTTGATTTAATGAAAAATAATTATTTTTTAGTCAGGGATTTTTTTTATTTTCCTACAATTCATTTGAGTTGAAGGCTACATTTTCCTAAAATTTTCAGTGTGACAGTATTCTTCTGCAATAAAAACTGAATTTATTTTAAGGCTTTTAACACATCTCAACCAGGGGTGCCAATAATTATGGAGGGCACTGTAGCTCAGATATGGCCCTGAGACAGGATGCCTATATGCAGCACCATCAGCAGCAATCCCTCCTCCTGGTGGCAGTCAATATGGACCCAGAGGGCTTTTATTTTGCAAGACCAGGCACAGCAAGCGGGAAAAGGAAAGGGGGAGAGAACGAAGAATTGAGGAGAGAAGAGAGAAGGGGAGAGAGGAGAGGATGTGACGGAGGAGAGGAGGTGAGAGAGAAAAGCAGGGGTGGGGAAATATTGTCTGTGTGGGCAATGCTGTATTCCGGTGATAACGGCTCCCCGCTGGTATCGGAGCAGATCTTCACTGCATCAAGACCACAGAGGTATTGGATATGGCCCAAGACGCTCCATCTCCTGTCACTCAAGGACCATTCGTGAGAGGAGAGGAGACGATACCCAGAGATGAAGATGGCTTTAAGAGGAGCGATGTGACGTGTGGAGGATGGACTCTGGAAAAACCGAGGGAGGAGAGAGATGGAATAGGAAATGGAGAAAAAGAAAGCTAGGGGTGGAGAGAGAGAGAAAAGGATACAGGCCTCTCTCATGTTATGTTGTGTTGTGTCTTGACTGATACAGCTGCTCCTGCTGGGGTGGGAGGCAAAGGAAACATGCCTTCAACTGCTGACAGCCATGTGCTTATCTATCACACACACACTTTCATTCAGCAGCACCTGGCGAGAGCAATTTCAATGATACCAAGATAGTGACCCAGCGTCTGTTCTGCAGTTAAGAGAGTAACAGATGTCTTCAACTGCTGACAGCCATGTGCTTGCTGCCTTCAACTGCTGCTGCTTGTGTGCTTGCTGTGATAATGCTGCTGCTTGTGTGATCATGACATGTGAAGTACAAACGTTTGTCTCCTTTGCTTCAGAAAAAAATGTGTCTTCTGGTCTTCATTAAAAAGTGTTTTGTATGTCTCAGTAAAAGTGTGTTTTGTATGTCTCAGTAAAAGCCATTGTGTTTGGCTCAGCAACACACACACACACACACACACACACACACACACACACACACAGACACACAGACACACAGAGACACACACACACAGAGACACACACACACACACACACACACACACACACACACACACACACACACACACACACACACACACACACACACACACGTATGCAAAATAAACAAGGCCAGTAATATAGAGTTTGTCAACCCTGGCAGCTGTAAGGAGTCTTAACGGCTCCCTCCAATCTGCCCCTACAGCAAAATGAAGTCAGTGGTGAGTTCTGCTGGACTGAGACCTCTGCTAAACACTTGGTAGACTGGAAAATAGGAGGAGCAGTCAGGCTGAGAGGCCAGAGGGTAAAGGAGAGGAAGAGGAGGCAGGGAGGAGGAAGAGAAGGAGGAGGAGAGGAGACGAAGGTGAGGAGGAAGAGGAGGAGGCAGAGGGGGCAAATAGGAAGAGCAGTCAGGCTGAGATGGCAGAGGGTAAAGGAGAGGAAGAGGAAGAGGAGGAGGGGGAGGCGAGGAGGAGGAAGAGGGGGAAAATAGGAACCTGCACCGGAAGGACTTTGGAGTGAGTACCACTCAAATAACTTAAGTTGTGTTGTGTTACATTAACTCCTAGAGTGTAATTTAGTACTCATGTTGCTGGATCTACTCTCTAAGAGTTGAATCAAAGATGCTGGATGTTGCTGCTACTTTTTGGGTTAATGGCCAATCAAGCAAGGATGTCGTCTTCTGTGGGAGGGTTAAAACTGAGCAACTGTCTCTTCTGTCATGGTGTTCAAAGGTCCAATTGAACACTGATGGGCTACTTAGTAAGGGTGTCCTCTTCTGTAGGAAGGTGTTCACTGAGACACTGTCAGGGTTACTCCTTACTCCTGGTGTGCTAGCAGAGGTCAAATGGAAGCAGTGCTGATGGGCATCTTAGTAATGATGTCCTCCTTAGGGGAAGGATTTACAGTGATGTACTGTCGACTTGGGATAAGCTGCTCCTCACCCCTGGTGGCCAATGGTGAAGGCGGAGAGAGAAAAAAATATTCTGCACTGCCTGGCATTTATTTGTATTCTACCTGGACGATGACTTTATTTTCTTCAGTAGTCTCTCGTTTTTTTTGTGGGATTTCATGTTGCTGTGAATGTGTTAGTCACACAGGGGCACACCTGCAATATTTAATTGAAATGTGCTACTTTCATGTCGTTGTGGATTAATCAGGTGTTTTCAAAGCTGTCACAGTGACTGTTTTAATCATGGGTTTCAAAGTATGATTGCCTGGGGAAAGAATACCTGTACCAACACATTACCATCATTCCTCATTCATGCAGTGAAAAAAACAAGTTTTCACAATTTTTGTGGGGATGCTTTTATGTTCCTTTGTGTATTTGTATTATACCTCACCTCTGACATTACTCTACTACTCTACACATTGGAACACTTTAATATGCCACTCAGGGCTGTGCTGCTTCTGTGTTTAGCATGAAAAGACGTTAGAAAGCTGAACATATTCAGTCAGTGGTGGATGCATAGGATAGTGGGGAAGTGATGGCAAAAAGGCAGACAGACATATAGACAGACACACATACAGACAGGCAGGCAGACAAATACACATAGACACACATACAGACAGGCAGGCAGACACACATATAGACAGACACACATACAGACAGGAAGGCAGACACATACACATAGACACACATACAGACGGCCTGACAGACAGGCAGTGGTGGATGCATATAGGAAAGTGATGACAGTCACATGGCAGACAGACAGGAAAGAAGGTGGGGATGAAAAGCTAGTTTTAATCTGTTAATTCATCACTTAGAACATAGTGTAAAACTGTAGAAAGTAGGCATTGCACGTTTTGTAGAAAGTTCCAGTACAATAGTGGAAAAAATGAGTTGTGACTGCAAAAGGGGCTGTGCAGGATGAAAGGGATAGTTGCAGAGTAGAGAAGATATCGACCACCTCTGACAGACAGACAGGCACATGTGGAGAGACACACAGACACCCTGAGGAGTGAGGAGACACACACAACACAAGCTTTCTGTCTGGCACTGGGCAGTTTGCCGTAAGCAACCCCCCCCCCCCCAAAAAAAAAAAAAAACCTCACACTGTAGAAACATCCTCACAAAGACCAGAAAGACTACCAGCAGATAATACAAGGCATCCAGGCATCCAGGCATCCAGGCATCCATTCCTGGCCACAGGATGGAGTTATGTAAGGGTCTGAGAGTACACTGTTTTAGACTTGGGCTGTTATACAAAATGTCTAACAGCATGCTTTACAGCATGTTGTCATGATTCCTGTTGTGTATTGTACAGCAACTCACTGTATATCAGTTTATTATCAGTTTATTACTGTTTACCACATAGGGGAGATATGTTATGTGTTTGTGTGTCCCTTGTTCGTCATATGTGATGTGCCCCAAACTACATCATGTAACCACCTCACAGTAGTTGAAGAATGGAGGAAAGGAGCAGTGCAAGCATAGAGGAGGAATAGAAAAGGGGACAAGAGGAGGAGAGGAGGGCATGAAGACATGAGAGAAGGGCGATGTCCTAGGATCCAGGGACAGCAGTGCACATTAGTGCTGATTTGGAATCCGGGGACAGCAGTGTACATTAGTGCTGATTTAGAATCCGGGGACAGCAGTGCACATTAGTGCTGATTTGGAATCCGGGGACAGCAGTGCACATTAGTGCTGATTGTTAGAGACTGGTTACAGGCCCTGTAACCGTGATGGACCCTAGAGATGTGTTCGACTCTGTAGGCAGGTCATGTCTCCAGCACCAGCACTCTGGGATACCGGAGAGACCTTTTACATACTGAGGAGAAAAGAAGAAAAGGAAAAGTTCTAATGACTTGCCACTCTCTTGCAGACTTGCCAATGTCTGGCAGACACACTTTATGATTGGCAGGCCTTCTCTCTCTCCCTTACTGCAGTTCCCAACCCCAGCTCTCTCTTCTTTACTTTCTGGATCTCTCATCTCACATATTGTTGCCCTTCAGTAATCTGTCTCGTCAACAACTAGCTCTAAGTCCCCTCCTCCCTACACAGTCATCAGACTAAGAAGTATACACCGTACCCCATCCTCCCCAAACACAGGGAGCAGATGCAAAGTGTCCTTGTTTATTCATTTATTTATCTGAGGTAGGCACACAATTCTGCCCAGTATATGAAGCACCTTGGGGAAGAGTCTGGGAAAGTTATTGTAAGCCCTTTGCTATCACACTGTGGAGCTGATTCTGTCTGGTAACTTGCCTTGAAACATGGAGAGGTGCAGAACTCCGTGTTAACTTACCTCGGAACATGGAGAGGAGCAGAACTCTGTGGTAACTTGCCTTGAAACATGGAGAGGTGCAGTATTCTGTGGTAACTTGCCTTGAAACATGGAGAGTTGCAGAACTCTGTGGTAACTTGCCTTGGAACATGGAGAGGTGCAGAACTCTGTGGTAACTCCTTGAAACATGGAGAGGAGCAGTACTCCAGTCTGATGTAGTGTGGAGAGGAGCAACAGAGGGAGAGGTGCTCTACTCCAAATCACTTGACTCACCGCAGTGTCCAGTATGGTGAGACAACCAGACAGTCTTATTAACAGAAAGGTCGGAGCAGGGGGGGGGCTGATTGTATTGCACAGGAACAGTGGTCCCACACTCTCTTGCTCTGTCTTTTATGTTCTTTGTTCTTTCCGACTCTCCTTCCCTCTGTCTGGCTTTCCTCTTTCTGTCTGCCTCAGTCTGATTGTCTCCTTCTCTCCCTTCACTCTTTACTTCTTTTTCTTTCCCCGCTTCATGTCATTGCTACAGTACACGAAGAAAGGGATTAAAGAGATTCCTCTTTTAGATAGCTTCACATCTCTTAATTACTCATTCCAGCAGTGGCAGTGCTAAAGGGAGATACTCATTACGGGCAGCATTTGACTGCATGTGTTTCGTCTCTAGCTGTCTGTCTCTTTCTATATGTCTGTCTCTCTCTGTCTCTCTGGTGTTAACAGCGGCGATGCAGCACGAGATGTGCATAACAAGCACACTGTGTCTCTGATTCTGTCTGTGTGTCTCCGTCTCTCTCCCTGGTGTTTCATAGGCAGATAAGTCTATTCCCCTCATTATTGCTCTTTTTGTTTGAACTGGAGACCCTGTCCTGCAGGCATGCACGGAAATACACTCATGAATCCTCTTTTGTTATGAGGTCCTCTATCTGTCTGTTGCCCTTTTAATTGTGTTGTGGTGGCCTTTTAATGTTGCTTAAGTGCTGTGTGTCTCAGAGTAATTGTGTTTGGGTGCTCTGTGGCTCAGTCGGTCAGCTGAACAGAGTAATTGTGTTTTGGATAGTTCCGTAGTTCAGCTGAATAGTGTGTTAGAAGTGTTAGAAGTAAGAAGATTTATTAGCTGCTGGATAATTGCATCAGGCAATCTGGTTGACACGGCAACCCTAATGACTGACCACTTTGAACATCCCATAAAAGGGACTGACCACATTGTCCACATCTCTGATCTCTTGTAGTGACCACATTGTCCACATCTCTTGTAGTGACCACATTGTCCACCTCTCTGATCTCTTTTATTGACCACATTGTCCACATCTCTTGTATTGACCACATAGTTCATCTCTCTGATCTCTTGCTGGCAACAGACAGCATCAGTATTGGCTGAGTTCCCTCTCAAGAATGGAGAGTTTTAATTGGACACTGGAATTGGCAAAGTCTATCACCACACTCACCAACTCTCACCCAACTTCACATTTGTTGCTACACAACAGACAAAAAAGAAACAATTGAGAAGGACAGTACTTTATCAGATCAGTGGTGGCTTGTGGGTAAGTGGAGAGGAGAGGTCATGAATATTCAGCAGCATCACAAGTCACATAACAGAATCGTTGTTTATGCCAGAGTGTTCTTCTGTTTTTATCGCTGTGAACAAGTCGCAAGGTACTTTCTCTCTTCTGTTTGTCCAAGTAACAGTGGAGGTTACATCAGCAGAAGTTTATTGGCTGTAGCAGCGGAGGTCATATCAGCAGACGTTTTTTTGACTATAACCAAATGAAGACAGATGTAAGGCAAACTCATTGTTGCATTTTAGTTAAACCCACAGAGAAAGTGGAAAATAAATGTTTGTTGGTAAGTTGAAATGTCACATGAGTGGGTGTAAACACATTAAGAATTCATACATGTCCAGAAGCCAAAATTGACTACTAAGTTTTACTGGCAATTTAAACACATGGTAGTAGGCCAGTAGACCTGTTTACTGGCCAATTTAAACAAAATATGTGCATGAAGTACTAATCATGTCTTCCAGTATCTTTGAACCTCAAGAAAGACTCTCATTACTATAAGCTGGACCTACCACCATCCATATTGGAGTGCTTTGGTTCCATGTCTTTTAAGTTATTATCATGACATGCTACTGAACTGAACACATTGAGTTGATATTGCAAACCCACTAGGCTCCATTCTATTTCAAGAGTTAAAGACTGATTTGTTTATGTGGCTGTTCATGTTCATGTCATGACACCATTATGAGAACTGGGCTGCTTAGTTTACATGACTATAAACCAATAATGTCTTCTGTACCAAATAGACCACATTCTGTACTATACCCCCATAATATCTTCTGCACTAAATAGACTCTCTTCTATTTTACTATAAACCTATAATACCGTCTATATCAAATAGACCCTCTTGTATTCAGAATAACTCCTGTCTTGTTTACATGACTATAAACCTATAATGTCTTCTGTGCCAGATAGACCCTCTTGTATTCAGAATAACTCCTGTCTTGTTTACATGACTATAAACCTATAATGTCTTCTGTGCCAGATAGACCGTCTTGTATTCTGCACAAAATGACTGATGCTCTCTTCTGCTCCCCTCTGACAACAGAATATTTCTTTTTCTTTTCATTTCATCTTTATAATTAGATATTTCCTACCCCTCTCGTGCAGCTGAATTTGTCTATTTGTCAGATTTCCTATTAGGTGGAGAACACACTGGTGTTGACATTCCATCTTAAGAAAAAATACACTTTTTTAAACGTTCGTCACACAGCATTAAGTCTGTATGCAGGCTGCAGTCTTCACTGTTTACAAA
>NC_085863.1:752166-759666 GCF_034702125.1 Engraulis encrasicolus | reverse complement strand
CCCGCCCAATGATCAATCAGACCAACCCAACCAATCAGAATACTCCTGGACTTTGATATATTGTGACCCACCCAACTGTGATTGTGATGTGTTTTCAGCCAGGCCCAGCTGATTTGTGTCAGCGCTGACCACCCAGTGGATGATTTCTGGTCACTCTCCTACATCCCATGTGATGATTTCTGGCGACTCTCCTGGGGCCTCATTTATCAAGCGTTCTTAGGCACAGATATGTGCGAAAAGCGTGCGTGCGATCATTTGTGAGCAAAGTGTGGGATTTAGGGACATGTGCTTGAACGTTGAAATGTGCGTACATCTACGAACACCTTAGACCATGCCTGCAAGTGGAAGAAAAATGGAATTGCAAATAATATTGACCGTGCAAGCTACAGTTTGCTTTGAATGACAATGGAGTATGACAGTGTGCTATTTTACAGTGTTTACGTTCATGTGTGTCTCCTTCTTTTATTCATTTTGAAACACGGTCCTCCTCCTGTCGAGAGCACCTCCACTTCTCCCACAGAAATGGTTCTATCTTCGCACTTCCCGCCAGCGCTTCGACTGGCGCGTGTGTCCGCGTGTGTTCATGTGTGTCCGAACAGGGAGGCGCCTTCGAATTAACATGGCATTTGAATATATTTTAATACCATATATGGTTACTTGGAGGCGTTTCGGGATGCTAATTACCCCGAATGCGCGTATGCACAGTGATTTGGAAGGTGTGGGATTTATCATGCAGGAGCAGCCAACGCACGTTTGATAAATCCCGATTTTTCTGTACTTGCGAACATTCTAAATTTCACTCCTAAGACACAATTTAGAAGACATTCTACGAACTGATGATAAATGAGGCCCCTGGATCCCAGATCCCGCTGTCCTGGAAATGAGTAATAAATATGGTGTGTAATATAATGGAACTGTGCTTCTCAATTTAGTGTCCCTAAAATCCTTTAAAGAGATGCATCAGGTATTCTGTGGAGGATGAGTGGTGGAGCGGATGAGGACAGAGATGTGTGTTGTGGATGTTTTTTCATGTGTTTTCATTATGCTTGGATGCTTGGATTTGCCACCCTGGATAGTGAAGAGCAGACAGGATATAGGAAGCACTCCATCCTGATGCAGTATTATGCAAATACAAGACAGAGCATGTCACATTTGAGCGATTGACCTCTCAAAACAAAACCTCTCGTAGCATTCAGTAGAAGATAAATGACTGTACTGCCGTGACCCATGACTGGGTCTTTTCAGTCTATTCTCTCTGTTTTATCATCATGTCCTGGGAAGAGGGGGAGAGAAAAAGGACAGGTGAAAAAAACAGAGATCAGCGTCCTAGAAAAAAAGTAATTATATGAGTATGTATATATATATATATATATATATATATATATATATATATATATATATATATATATATATTATATATATATATATATATATATATATATATATATATATATATATTCTCTTTCCTTGATTTTCTCTTTCCTTGATTTTCTTTTCAAAATTGGGCTGAGCAGCAGGCTATTTGGGAGAGCTGGTAACAGCTTTTCCATTTGTCTGCTGCAGCATGTTGCTGGTGGGCCTGTGGCAGCAACTGTGGAGGTGTTCCACTGTGTCAACAGCGATAGGACCCAAGCACAAATATCTTGCTAAATACACATATTATCATCTACCAATGGATCTAAATATCATCAATGGACATCTAAATAGATGTTTTTGTTCAAGCGTGTCTGGCTTGATTAATGGCAGCTGTGATGTCTGAGCCCGGCTGCTCTGGAGGCTGTCATCATATCACAATCTATCCCTTTTCTTTTTTCTCTTCTCTCTTTTCATCCTCCTCTTCCTCATCTTTTCTTCGGCAGCCAAAACCGTCCAGGAGTTATGAAGAGCCAGATAGAAACCTTTCGATATGTGACTGTGGATTTCCCTGTTCTGTAAAAGCCAAATTATACATGTACTGTACTGTATGTCCTTCCTTTCCTTCAAAGAGGCGGTGGCATGAAATGGGCCGGCATCCATCTTAGATATGAAGCCATTACGATAGAAGGAATGTGGAGGATGACATTACGATAGAGGGAATGTGGAGGATGACATTACGATGGAGGGAATGTGGATGATGATGAGATGACAGAAACTCAATACAACATGGCAGCCGGTGATGGAGACTCACGGTGACCGCTGGCAGATATCACTGTTTCATGCAATTTGTGAGGTGTTCGTTGAGTGCTAGAATGAGCTTTATGAAGTCAAATTGAACACTGGTCTATGGAATGTTTTGTTACTACTGTTCATGTGTTCACTTATCACTGTAACATTTTCTGTGCTGTGTACACAATGCAACTCTAGGCTGTGTACACAATGCAACTCTAGGCTGTGTACACAATGCAACTCTAGTCTGTTTTATTGCTCATGGTGTAACTTTTCCTTTTATAAACTGTGCGTGAGTGTGAAGCCTTGGTGTCTCCTCCTATATAGTGAGTCATGCAGACACACATGAGCAGCCAGACGCCAGCAGCTATCCAGTCAGGCCAAGGCTGTAGATGAGGAACACACACACACACACACACACACACACACACACACACACACACACACACACACACACACACACACACACACACACACACACACACACACACACACACACACACACACACACACACACACACACACACACACACACACACACACACACACACACACACACACACACACACACACACACACACACACACACCACCTGCTGCTCATGTCATGTGTGAATGTGAGTGGTTTTGCCATTTCAAGCTTCTTAATATTCCAGTCATAGATCTCACATCTTCTCACTGCATATGCATGAAGACACTTTGGAGAATCAAGAGAGATGGCCTGCTGATTGCCTCTCCCTGACTTTTAGAGTGTGTGCAAGTGTAGAATAAAAACAGAATATACTGTACTGTATGTGAGATATGTTGGATTAAAACTAAAATATTCTGTATGTGAGATATGTTGGATTAAAACTAAAATATTCTGTATGTGAGATGTGATGGCACCCACTGAGGGTCTGACAGATTGGGTGGAAGTACGCACTAGAAATGCTGTAATGTTTTATTCATTATTTTAGATTATATGCACTTCATTGGTGAATGTTCTGGTCTGATCAGGGTCTTTTATAGATCGTGCATACCACTTGGATACATGATATCCTCAATTATTCCTTTTCTTTCTGGGATATTTATAAAGAACAGCCATTTCTGTGCTGACATGGATACAGATTTGAAAGATGCAATAATAAAAAAAGTCCAAATCATACAAACATTAGTGTGTAATAACTGCTGTCCATATCTGCTAAAGATCTTCTGAAGCCTAAAGCCTTAATTGTGTTGTGTTTAATCAATTTACTTTGCGGCTTATGAGCTATGAATTGGTATGCATTAGTTTCTAGTTGTTGTACCTATTATCATGTCATGGCCCTGGGAGTGGGTCCAGTCATTTATTAGCGTGTGCCTGAGGCATCCTGAGAGCTTGTCTAATATATATGCAGGGTTGCAGTCTCTCTGTTATCATTGGCTGGCTGCTGTCTCCCTGATTATCACTGATTCAAAAGCCAATTCCCTCACTTTGTTTGTCTTGATAGTTGCAGTCCCACGGAAAGGTGTGACGGTTAGTGAGTGTGTGAGTGTGTGTGTGTGTGCATGGGTGATAGAGCACAGAGAGAGAAACCTTCAGGTTGTGGATGACAAAGGAGTCTGTAATAGATTCATCTGTAATGGATTTATTTTGAGCAAACGTCTCTTCTAAGCTTAATTTGGTCCTTTATTCTCACTCAATGTTTCATGGCCTCAAAACACTTATTTTGCATTTGAACATGTTGTCACTCCTTTTTGTTAATGTCTGTCTTGCTGCTCACTGTGGCACCGATGTGAAGGCTTTGAAGACCAAAGAGAAATTAAAAGAGAAACAGCAGGGATGGACATTATATAATTTACTGTCTGTGAAGCACAACAGTGTGTCGTCCTGCCACTGTCTAATGGTTCTTCTGATCTGTAATTGGTTCCCCACACAGCAACAGCTAAATTAGTCTGTGAATGAAAAGGGTGCACAACAGGTATGACATACAAGGGCTTAGAAAAAGACAGAGGAAGAGAAGACAGGAGGAGAGCAGCATCTGAGCACTTCTTATGTGACCTTTTGTGTGGAAGGGTTCATGTTGTTTGGTAGACCTTACTGTCAGTCTAGAGACTGTACACTACAAACAGACATAGCCTAGCTGTAGACACTGCAGTCTATGCACATGAAAGAATATGTGAGTATAGAGTAGCATCCAGTACTAAGGGTCAAGGAAAAAATGAACAATGAGGAACAATGTTGTATCCCTTCAATCACATGTAAACATTTGTTTTATTAATTTTGAGTAAGCATTATGCATTATCATTACACATTAGCATATTCCACATATTGTTAATGCTGTGTTGCATTGATCCAGCCCTATGTGTTTGCTCTGACAGCTAATGGCTGAAGGGTATTCTAGATCCCATTAGAAGTACAGGCTGGACTGACCCCAGTGCTGCACTGCTAATGGAATATAATATAGTGGAATATAATCCACTCCTTGACACATGTCAGCTGGTAATTACACCAGGAACTTGTTAGTCTTCAGTACAGGGCCCTGACAGCTGATGTGTGATGTGGGTTTGCCATAGAGCCATGATACACCACAGTGTGTTAAAGTGGGAAGAACACTCCTAATCAGCAAGTGACAACATGTCATTTTTAAACTCAGTGATACGACATGTAATTAGTCAGGGAACTGATGCATGATACATCGATTTCATTTTATATTTTGTTAATATAACTTTCTCCTTGGCATTAAGGATGACATTTTATTGATTTGCATTCATCATATGTCCAATTTAGACAGGATTAGTTCTACCGTTAATCAGGGAGAGTAGTGACTGCATGTGAAAGCGTATAGCTGTGGTGTGATGCGGAGGGCGTTTATGAATACAAGATAACAGACAGACAGACAGACAGACAGGCAGACAGACAGACAGACAGACAGACAGACAGACAGACAGACAGACAGACAGACAGACAGACAGACAGACAGACAGACAGACAGAACGAAAGAGAAACAGAGAGGATATGCAATATTGAAAACACACACACACACACACACACACACACACACACACACACACAGACACACACACACACACACACACACACACACACACACACACACACACACACACACACACACACACACACACACACACTAGAGAGCAGCTGCCTGTCGGGCTGCAGAGCAATTTCCATCCTCCTGGCATCACAGCAGGGCACCGTGATTGATGGGATGCTGTGTGTGTGTGTGTGTGTGTGTGTGTGTGTGTGTGTGTGTGTGTGTGTGTGTGTGTGTGTGTGTGTGTGTGTGTGTGTGTGTGTGTGTGTGTGTGTGTGTGTGTGTGTGTGTGTGTGTGTGTTTGTGTGTGTGTGTGTGTGTGTGTCATGTGCGTGTGTGTGTACGTACGTATGTGTGCATATGCGTGTGTGTGTGTGTGTGTGTGTGTGTGTGTGTGTGTGTGTGTGTGTGTGTGTGTGTGTGTGTGTGTGTGTGTGTGTGTGTGTGTGTGTGTGTGTGCCTGTACCCCTAACTTGAGTTTTTGATGTGTTCCAACAACTTGAATAAAACAGAACAAAAACAAAGTTTTTGAACTGTGTTGAAAGAGAGAAAAATGAAGGTTAAAAAAGTGAAAAACAAGGAGATAAATAGGAATGAAAACCAGCTGCTGTAGTTTTTGTTGTCAACAGAGAGTTGGAAGGAGGTTGTGAGTATGTGAAGGGGCCCTGAACTGAACAGATTATTTTAAAAGTATTTTCACAGCAACACAAAAAGTCTTGGCATGGAACCAGAGATTTACATTCTGTCAGTGAGCAAAGCATTTGTTTTCATTCCAGAGAGCCTTCCCAAGTTCCCGGTGTCTACTGAAATCAGGCACTAGTTTTTGTTGAGAGTTGGAGGGAGGCTGTGAGTATGTGAGGGGGCCTTGAACTGAACAGATTATTTTAAAAGTATTTTCACAGCAACACTAAAAGTCTTGGCATGGAGACAGAGATCTACATTCTGTCAGTGAACAAAACATTTGTTTTCATTCCAGAGAGCCTTTCCCAGTTCCCTGTCTACTGAAATCAGGCACTGCTGGCCCACACACATCTACAGTGCACACGCACAATTATATCGAGCGACTCTTTCAGACATTGATTTTAACCACGGCAAACTGCATTTGCATTCTCATCAGATCAGATTAGAACAGACGCCTGTGTGTCGTGTGTTGTGTGCCATTTCTCATTTCTCATGTGTCATGCGTGCATATGTGTACATTTGTATTAGAAAATTACATTTGACAGAAATAGGTGTGTCATTACTGTGTCATTGCTCATGTGTCATGTGTGCACACCGCTCCAATCTCTATTGTCATTCTGCATCAGTCAGTATCTCAACAGACTCCGCACACATTCACACACTCCAAGACACAGAACTCATCACATCACATCACATCTTATTTTTATTTTTTATTTTTTTTTACAAGTACTCCAAACACATTGGATAACCTTTCCCCCGACATGTCCCCATTCCATCTTGTGGAGTTGGTATATGCATTGTGTATAAGGCATAATGTTTGAACTTGATGGATAACTGTGATGTCTGCATCTCGTGCCAGTGCTACCCATCTGCTGGTGAAGTGGGGAATTATGACCAGCTGCTGGGTGATGATGTGGTGCATTCTGTGTAGAATATGGCTGGTGGTGGTGAGGTTGTAGTGCTACCCACCTGGCGGTGGTGGTGTGGTGCATTCTGGGTAGAATATGATGGTGTCCATGATGATGAATATAATTCCACATGACTCCTCCGTACAGGAGACAAATTGCACTCATCACTTGGCCAAACTGCAGGAAATTGCAGAGAGTCCCCAGCCTGCAGTTAAACACGACTTATAAAACCAGATGAAATATGGAGCAATTTGGTTATGCAGCGTTTGGTACAGGTGTCTCTCATCTTCCTCTCTTTTCAGCTCTCGGTTCCTCTCTGCTCTCCTCTCCTCTCCTCTCCTCTCCTCTCCTCTCTTCTCTTCTCTTCTCTTCTCTTCTCTTCTCTTCTCTTCTCTTCTCTTCTCTCCTCTCCTCTCCTCTCCTCTCCTCCATCTGTGTTTGGGTTAGGGCAGTGTGTCTAGTTTCTGCTGAGAAACTGCAACTTAATGTAATTAAATGCCAGAGTAGCCACAACACCCAGACAGGGTGCATTGGCATTCACATTGCAGTTCAGTGTGTAAGTGATGCATGACGCAACACCTCCAAACCACCAATGATGATTTATTCCTGTTCTAATAAACAGCAGCAACCACCGTGGCCGTCTACAAACCCCAACTCCGATGAAGTTGGGACGTTTGGTAAACAGTGAATAAAATCAAAATGCTATCATTTTCAAAACATTCAATCTATTCATTAGATGGAGAATAGTGAAAA
>NC_085863.1:707166-747166 GCF_034702125.1 Engraulis encrasicolus | reverse complement strand
TGTCTTCCATGTTTCCTTCTGGCACGCCTCTCCACTTCCTGTTCCTCTTGACCTTTCACCCTGCTCTCTGATTGGCCAACATTCCAGGTAAGGAATCTGAACAAACTTTATTCTTTTCACATGCTGACGTTATTTCCCCATCTTGCGATTCATATAAGGCTATTTTGAGTTCATATTTTTCTTCCTGGCTAGGGTTTGGTAGGTGGGGATTATCTGTGCTTCACACATGTGCTGGCTTTGAAGATGGTGCAGGTGTGAATTTGATATTTTGTATTTGGCTTTTGGGGAAGGTGCAGGCTTTGGAGACAGCAGAAAATAAATATGTTTTGCATCATGGATTAGTCCTGTCTCCAAAAGCTCTGGAAGTGTGGATTAGACATGTTTGGATTGTGTTTGAGGAATATGTTTGGGTGTTCTGAATTACATTTTTCACCAAACTTAGTTTGGATAGTTTTCTAAATGTTTAATATGTCGTGCCTAAAATGTGGTTGGGTTCATATGCATAAAGAGTGGTTGTGTCATATGTGTAAATGTGAATTGCATTATATGGAATTATCTTAGATTGAACATTAATCTACATCACACCTGATATATGTGGTATATGTGAATGATTATTATGACTGATGAGTGTGGTTTGGTTCATTTGTCTCAGTGTGGAATGTGTTACATCCATACGGTGCAATTTGGTTCATGCACCTGACACCTGACTGATACCTGACTGCAGCTGAACTGCTGGCATTGCGACTGTTCAAAATGGAGCAAAGTCTTCTTATCCAGCATAGCTGTCGTGAAGTACCTGGATGACCTCTATGTCTTCATGATGTACGTGGATGACCTCTATGTCTTCTTACCCAGGCTAGAGGGCTGTTAATAAAGAGGAAATGTCTTATCCAGGTTAGAGAACTGTGAATAAGTAAAGGAAGTCTATTCAGTCAGGCTAATGGTTACGATGTACAGAACTCTATGCCTTATCCTGGATAGTGGTCACGATGAGTGAATGAGTTCTTTTATCGCTTGTTCTTAAATCCCTGATTGGTGTCTCCTAGTGGCTTACTATATCACCTCAATAAACCTTAGTATCACACACACACACACACACACACGCACACACACACACACACACACACACACACACACACACACACACACACACACACACACACACACACACACACACACACACGGGTCATTTCACGTGAAATCAGACACTTTGGGACCCGACCGACCCGGATTTCGATCATACTTGGTGTGCCTTTTCAGTAGCAAGGTAGCACCCCAGAACTGCATTGGTTTGAATCTGACACTAATATTAAGGGAGAAACAGACTAGGAAAGGTTCACATGTGAGGGTAGGACACTATACATTCAGCCTTGAATATATCAGTCAGTGTTAGTCACAAAAAGATGCCTGTGGTGTTGTTTGAAAGCTCTTTTCTGGCTCTACATATTACACAATCACCTTGGAATACAACTACTCTCAGAATATGAATTATGATAAATTGAAAAATTAAAAAGTGAATATCTAAAAAACTCATATTTTAAAATGGCCAGTTCCTTGTCCAAACGTAGCCGGCAATGTCATGAGCAGCACCTAAAATGCTGGTGTTCGGTTTGTTATTCATTTCAGAGAGAATTTGACTCACAAATATGGCGTCATACAGACCACTTACTAATACTATGGTAATACCATAGTAGCATCACATGACAAAACAAAAACAAAACAAAAATGGTCAGTGTCCATGGTCCCAGGTTTCAGAAACTAAGGCAGATGTCCATTTATACACACCAAATGATGATATGTGAATGTTTGAACATTCCTTCTCTGTGTGCCTGTGCCATCTTCCCTTTACCGTACTTTAAAGAGATAATCAATGGCTACACTCTCATTTTGTACTCTACCAGTGCATTTGAAGCAATAGCTGTGTCTTTTGTAGATAATGTATAATTACGTCCCGTTGCAGTTACAGGTTCCACTACCAGAAGCACATCCTGATGATCCATGACAAGTCTATCTGGTCTGAAGGGAAAAGTGAAGGATGGAGATGGCCCATGAGGATGCAGGAAGTTCAGTTTCACCTCTCCAGTGCTCGGCATACATTCCTCAGCACATGCTAGCCACCAGTTGCCATCATATACAGCTACAACATACCCTTTGATGCTTGAAAATGTAACACATTCCTTTACTGAGCTCACTCTTTCAACTCTGCCTTCTCTGAATGCTCAAAATGGCCTAACTTCCACTGTGTCCATTGACAATGGGCAGAAGCTGTGTAGTTTTTGAGTACCTGGAATAGTTCTTGCAGATTCAAACCTTTTCAACAGGTTCTCAGCTTCATGATGGTACATCTCTGTTGTGGCAAACTGGCAATGGATGTTCTTGACATTATCTTTGACAAATTCAAACAGTTGGTATGGCGTTACAATTTAATTGTCAATAGGACGTTGCAGACTTGCTCGTGCAGCAAGCCATTTAACTGTCCCTCCAACGCCATCACATGGACCTTTGCAGGTATGTGAAAATCTGCCTCGTGGTGGCACAAATTTGTTGTGTTTTTAAGGTTCTTATATTGTGCAGCACAGCCATCAGAAAAAATATAGGATCTTCTTTGGATGTTCTGTCATTGATGAAGTGTCACTGAGGAACTGAATTAGGAGCTTCTGAGACAGATGTACAGCAATTGTATCATGAATGTTGCAGTCTGAAATAACAACAAAACAGATTTTTTTCCCAGTTTCAACTGATCTTGGTAGTAGCATACAAATGGATGGATTGTGGCCTGCACTGGTTGTTCCAGTGAAATGATTGAATAGCATCTTGAATTACAAAACTATAGTTTTAAAAACGTTCCTGGTTCAAGGGAGTCAGTCAAGGATAATGTCAAGAACATCCATTGCCAGTTTGCCACAACAGAGATGTACCATCATGAAGCTGAGAACCTGTTGAAAAGGTTTGAATCTGCAAGAACTATTCCAGGTACTCAAAAACTACACAGCTTCTGCCCATTGTCAATGGACACAGTGGAAGTTAGGCCATTTTGAGCATTCAGAGAAGGCAGAGTTGAAAGAGTGAGCTCAGTAAAGGAATGTGTTACATTTTCAAGCATCAAAGGGTATGTTGTAGCTGTATATGATGGCAACTGGTGGCTAGCATGTGCTGAGGAATGTATGCCGAGCACTGGAGAGGTGAAACTGAACTTCCTGCATCCTCATGGGCCATCTCCATCCTTCACTTTTCCCTTCAGACCAGATAGACTTGTCATGGATCATCAGGATGTGCTTCTGGTAGTGGAACCTGTAACTGCAACGGGACATACTTCTACATTATCTACAAAAGACAAAGCTATTGCTTCAAATGCACTGGTAGAGTACAAAATGAGAGTGTAGCCATTGATTATCTCTTTAAAGTACGGTAAAGGGAAGATGGCACAGGCACACAGAGAAGGAATGTTCAAACATTCACATATCATCATTTGGTGTGTATAAATGGACATCTGCCTTAGTTTCTGAAACCTGCTGGGACCATGGACACTGACCATTTTTGTTTTGTTTTTGTTTTGTCATGTGATGCTACTATGGTATTACCATATTATTAGTAAGTGGTCTGTATGACGCCATATTTGTGAGTCAAATTCTCTCTGAAATGAATAACAAACCGAACACCAGCATTTTAGGTGCTGCTCATGACATTGCCGGCTACGTTTGGACAAGGAACTGGCCATTTTAAAATATGAGTTTTTTAGATATTCACTTTTTAATTTTTCAATTTATCATAATTCATATTCTGAGAGTAGTTGTATTCCACGGTGATTGTGTAATATGTAGAGCCAGAAAAGAGCTTTCAAACAACACCACAGGCATCTTTTTGTGACCAACACTGACTGATATATTCAAGGCTGAATGTATAGTGTCCTACCCTCACATGTGAACCTTTCCTAGTCTGTTTCTCCCTTAATATTAGTGTCAGATTCAAACCAATGCAGTTCTGTGGTGCTACCTTGCTACTGAAAAGGCACACCAAGTATGATCGAAATCCGGGTTGGTCGGGTCCCAAAGTGTCTGATTTCACGTGAAATGACCCACACACACACACACACACACACACACACACACACACACACACACACACACACACACACACACACACACACACACACACACACACACACACACACACACACACACACACACACACACACACGCTGAGGGATCTGTGAGGTATAAGGTGATGTCTGTACTCTATTTTATGTAAGGCTTTACTGCTCTAATTACAATAAAGGTACTCACTCAAATTATACGGCAACGGTTTCCTGCAGAAAATCTTAACATCGTAATGAACCTTTCCAATCAGAGTGTGTGAACCACTTTTAGTTGAGTAATGCATTTCAAATCACTTAAGTTGAGTAATGCATCTCAAATCCTCATAGTTCCCATAATCTACATTCACACCTGCTGTAGATGATTTGAAATGCATTACTCAACTAAAATGATTTGAAATGCATTACCCAACCTCCTTCACACTTCAGCTGTTGTCATGGTAGCCAACAGCACAAGTTACTGCTGCTATAATTTTGGGCCAGAGAGAATATACAGTATTCTAAAAGGACATTCAGTTTCCAAACAACCAAGAATATTCTATCAGTGTGTGTGTGTCACGGTGAACTCGGTCAGGCTGTGCTCCTTTTCTGCTTTTCTTCTCGTGTCGGTTAGTTACATGTCTGCTGCATGTGGCCTTTATAAAAGTGGTGACAGATCTGTAGATGCTGCCAACAACACTACAGACCTGAGAGACACAATAGAGACCTGAGTTTGTCCTTGATTGTCCTTGTCATCTCATGCACTATGCTCCGTGTGTGTGTGTGTGTGTGTGTGTGTGTGTGTGTGTGTGTGTGTGTGTGTGTTTGTGTGCGTGTGTGTGTGTTTGTGTGCGTGTGTGTGTGTGTTGTGTGTGTGTGTGTGTGTGTGTCTATGTGTGTGTGTGTGTGTGTGTGTGTGTGTGTGTGTGTGTGTGTGTGTGTGTGTGTGTGTGTGTGTGTGTGTGTGTGTGTGTGTCTATGTGTGTGTGTGTGTGTGTTTGTCTGTCTGTGTCTGTGTCTGTGTAAGTCTGTGTGTGTGTGTGTGTGTGTGTGTGTGTGTGTGTGTGTGTGTGTGTGTGTGTGTGTGTGTGTGTGTGTGTGTGTGCGTGTGTGTGTGTGCGTGTGTGTGTGTGTGTGTGTGTGTGTGTGTGTGTGTGAGGTGTGTGAGTGTGTGTGTGCGTGTGTGTGTGTGTTTGTGTGTGTGTGTGTGTGTGTGTGTATGTGTGTGTGTGTGTGCATGTTTGTGTCTGCACACACAGAGATGAAGTGAAAGCTTGATGCTCGAAGCAGTGGAGCGTATGTTGCAGTACAGAAATATGCAAGCACGAGTGTAGTGTTACATGTGTGTATTGCATAGTGCACAAATATACCTGCACAAGGAGAATTCATGGAAAATAGAGCACACAGAGCCACATTTTTCTTTATTTTATTTTATACTGATCTTCATTCTGCTGCCAGAGGGGCTTTTAAACTCTGGTGTGATGCAGGCAGGCCAAGACAAGGCCCCCTGTTTGAAAATAAAAAGGCCACAAATGTTAAATTTAAATATGCTCTTCGATTTATCAAGAGGAACGAAAATACCATGAGAGCTGATGCACTTGCTAACAGGCTACAGAATAATGATTATATTGACTTTTGGAAGGAGGTGAAAACGATGAACAACTGCAAAACATCTCTGCCCTCTGATATAGATGGGGTGTCTGGTACTGAAAATATTGTTGAAAAATGGCGTAAGCATTACCAAGATCTATTTAATTGTATAAAGAATGAGCCATTTGAAGTTAATCATATTGATTCATCTGAAAACTTTGTAATAAGATCTGATGAAATTCTTGAGGCAATATCTGCACTTGATAATAATAAAGCATGTGGCATGGATCAAATCTGTGCTGAGCACCTGAAGTATGGCAGCAAGAAACTCTGCCCTCTTTTAGCAATGTGTTTTACTGGACTCCTCACCCACGGAGTGCTACCTGAGTCTCTTTTGGCCATATTGCTTGTTCCTGTACTGAAGGACAAAGCAGGCAAACTGAATAGTATTGACAACTACAGACCTATAGCGTTGTCTAGTATTCCCTCCAAAGTTTTAGAACAGGTCCTCATTAAAAGGCTTGATGTTTTTCTCTTAACAACAGACAACCAGTTTGGTTTTAAGAAGAAACATGGCACTGATATGTGCATATTTGCGTTAAAGGAAATGGTAGCTCAATATGTGAACCAGAACTCCACTGTTTTTATGTGTTTCCTCGATGCTTCTAAGGCTTTTGACCGCATAAATCATACTAAATTATTTATTAAATTGCTACAGAGGGGGGTCCCAAAGGTCATCATCAGGATCCTTGTGTACTGGTACAGCCAACAGACGATGCGTGTCAAATGGGGGTGTGGTATATCCACCCCATTTCATGTATCTAATGGTGTCCGCCAAGGTGGGCTTTTATCTCCTGCCTTGTTTAATGTTTACATGAATGACCTATCAGCCCAGTTAAGTTTGTGGCTGTTTTATTGGTAACTCTTTGGTGAATCACCTTATGTATGCAGATGATCTGGCCATTGTGAGCCCATGTAGTGCTGGGCTGCAACAATTACTTAAAGTATGCACTCAATATGGGCTTGTTTATGACATTAAATTTAATGCAAAGAAAAGTAATGTCATGATAGTGAGAACAAAAGAAGATAAGAAGATGACATTCCCTGTTTTCTATTTGTGTGATAGCCCACTTGTGGTGTGTAAAGAAGTTAAGTACCTTGGTCATATAATTTCGGATGATCTCAGTGATGATCGTGACCAACATGTTACTTCGCACATGCCCAGACTAACATGTTACTTTGTAAGATCATCATGTGCTGTTTTAATGTCATATGCTCTCTGTTTAAAACCTTCTGTACATCCAAGTACTGCCTACTTATGGTGTAAATATAAAAGAAGCAGCTACCAGAAGCTGACAGTAGCATATAATGACTCTATGAGACTGTTGATGAAGCTACCAAGATGGACCAGTGCTAGCAACCTCTTTGTGTACTCCAGTGTGCCTGGGTGTGATGCAGTCTTGAGAAATGTTATTTATAAGTTCATGTGCAGATTGGACTGCTCTCAAAACTGCATTATTCAAACCCTAGTGAGTCCAGTAAAGTGTTCTGTAAGGTTCTCCTCCAAGCTTAGGCGACACTGGAGAGAGTGCCTATTTGTTTGATGGGTGTGTCCCCATCTTTCATTTTATTTTCTTTTTTTTTTTTTTTTTTTCTTTGTCTTAACTTCTCTATGTAATGTATTGACTGTTGTCTTGATATGGACCATGTACTTTGAGTCTGAAGTAAATAAAGAATTGAATTGAATTGAATATATATTTATTTTGTTCAAATATCGCTGATAAGGCTGCTGCATGTCGGCATCTCTTCTCAGGTGAAACAACATTGCAATCTGAAATAGCCTCTCAGAAACTCAAGCTGCCAAACACATATTAAATTAATGATTCATGCTGTGAGAGCCATTACTGATGATAAGTATCGCAGCATGTGTGTTGTATCCAGGGAAAACAAATACAATATTTGAACCATGAGTCCTTTTACTCATGCAATACACATGGCAGAATGTGGTCCTATTTATACATTGAGTCCTGTCATTAGTGGTATAACAAGAACATATGAGCATTACTAGATTCTTATTATCAAAAAAGAATCTGGTTCAAAGCCCTGCCTTCAGTACAATCATGCTGTTGGTTTATTGAATATCTCCAATGACAATACCATACCAGAGGAAGACAACATCATCCTTCATGACAAATGGTTGAGGAATATTCAAATGTTCTGCAACACATAGCCTACCTGAAGCCCGACACAGTGGCACCTCTGCTACTTGGCACCTCTGGCACAGTGTTACCTCTGGTGCAGTGCAAACATCACATCCCAATAAAACTTGGCCCCACATGCTCCCACCTCCACAAACACATGACATTGTTAATTCTCTGTGTTAGTTATATCCCCACTGCACACATATTGTCATTGTTAATCATTCTGGCTCTACACTTATTTGCCTTTCTGTATTTGGTTTTGCATCACAAAGATCTGACTTTTGAAGAGGGGTTTGTAGACTTTGAGATCACAGATATTGTCATTGTTAATCATTCTGACTCCACACATATTGTAATAGAGTTTGTATGAACCTTAGATGAACCTTAGATGAACCCCAAGTGAGGAGATAAGAAAAAATAATGAAAGCTCATTCAAAAAAGGTTTTTTTTTTTTTTTTTTTAAAAAAAAAGGTTTTTGAACGCAGGATGAACCATCTGTGGTAGCCTGCACGCAACACATTCAGCTTAGACTCAAGACAAAGCTGTTCTGAGAAGCGTTCCCCTGTCTAAAATTATATGTCGTTCTTGTTTGTATTTAACCCTTATGTTGTGTTCGGGTCATTTTTGACCCGTTTTCAAGTTTTAGTGTGAAAAAAACACACTTTCCTTTATTTTCTTGGAATAAGGCTTCATCTAATCCTCAGTCACAATCATTTCAACACAAAAAAAATATGTTTTATCATTTTAGTAAATTTGAAAGGTCCAAAAAAAAAAAAGTTACATCTGTGGTGTTCGGGGGTCAAAATCTACCCGGTATAGATTTTTGGTTGTTTTATGCATTTCTGAAAAGCTGTTGGTTGCCCTTTGTCTTCAGTTTGGTGATTTATGGTGAGGAAAATATATTTCTTGCCTGAACTTTTTTTTGCCAGCTTTTTGATATTACAAATCCAATATGGCCGCCGGACAGTCCCATACACTACAATATGTCATATCTCCTGTTGTGAAAGGAGTACAGATGTATTTCTGGTGTCTACTCATATGTTTTCATGGTCAGGGAATCCATTTCTGCATTATATAATGAGATTTTTTGCACATTTGTTTGCAAAATACATTTTTGCACATTATTTTTTCCAAAAAACGTATCAAAAATTCATAATGGCACCCAAACCTGTAGAACTGGTCTTATACTTTCCATTAAGTTGATGTGGCAATGAGATAATGGCCCATGTTCATAGCAGAGTGGATTCAGATTAATAGTGTGACTTTTTTCATGTTCATTGAGGTGTTCATTTCCAATACCTTTGCATTAGATTGGCGGAATAGCTGTGACTCTGACAGAATTGTTATTTTGTATATTTACCACACTAAAATAATATAAATGTTGAAAAACACCAAGTCAACATATTTAAACATTAATTTTATGCACTGAAAAACTAATTTAGTTGACATTTGGTCTTTATCCTGATATAAATCTCTTTGGGTTGGTTTGGACCCGAACACCACAAATGCCACTCTTGATGATATTTTTTAATATTAGAGAAAAACTAATAAAATAAATTTGGGGGTTGTTGTACTCTCATATCAGCTGTAATACATGGACAACATAATCACTAATTGTAACACTGAGGTATTAATAATGAATTTATGCAGATTTTGATAGTTTTGGTAATCAAAACGATTTGCATAATATAAGATAAAATACCTGTAAAGTCAAAAAGATGAATACATCAAGTAATATTTCCATGGATATGAATGCATACCAATTTAGCCATGAGATGAAAAACAATATTTGATGATAACTAGTGTTTTTAGGTATTTTACAGCTGAGTTTTGTTATCACGGGTCAAAAATGACCCGAACACCACAGGTGTATGCAGCTTATGAACACAACACAAGGGTTAAGCCTATGCTTTATCTTAATCTTTAAAATTTTCTTCGATTGTAATCTCATTCTTTCTTTCTTTCTTTCTTGTCGCATTTCCTCTTTCATTTGTTTTTTTTGTGAAGCACATACACCTGTGTATGAAATGTGCTACACAAATAAACTCGCCTTGCCTTTCCTTATAATATATTGGCATTGTTAATGCTGGTGTAACGAGTTGAGAAGAGATGTTATCGACTGTCTATGAAAAAGACGAAAAAAAACCTGAAATGTTTTACTCAAGAGAAGAATTTTTCGACTGTCAGTCACTGCTGTGTATTTGTTGCCAAAGTTTCTTCTGGGCCAGCCACAGCTTATCTCTTGTGGCGAAACATCAGAATAAGTTTTCCAGGGCGTCAGCTAGAGGTTTTTAGATGTCAGTCTCCCGACTGTTCAATTATATCAGTCCCATGGCACATCCATCATTTCTGCCTTCTTCCTTCTCTTGACTCTAATTGGGAACTGTGGTGCGATGTATCAGGGGTGTGTATGTGTGCATGTATGCCTGCCTGTGTACTGTATGTGTGCGTGTGCGTGTGTGCCTGTCTGCATCCGTGTGTGTGTGTGGCTGTGCGTTTAGTGTGTTACGGTCTGATGTGGTATAGTGATGTCTTCTTGTGCACTGCTGTCATCCTGACAATTATTATCTCCAGCAAATACTCAAAATATCTTGTTAAACAGACCACATGCTTTATGAGGCAGCTCTGAAAACTATAACTTTAAAAAGTTGTAGGATTGACATTAATAGCAAAACAAGAGTTGAGATATTACAACAGCATGAATGATACATCATTTGTTGTTTTAGTAGGCATGTGGGTATCAGGCCATCAGGGGATGACTTTCAGACAATAACAAATGGTTATACTTTATCATTTTTTTCAGCACTGAGATAGAATCTGTTGAAACCTCTGCAATAATTGTAATATTTGGTCTCCTCCTCAAGACAATATAGTAAACTCAATATAGAGAGGAACAGATTGGAGCTCTGCCTGGAGTTTGGTGAGGGTTCATGTCCAATATGCTGTAATAGCAGCTGAGTGGTAGGTCTGATAGTATCGGCACAGCGTTGGTGAGATTTCAAGTCTCACACAAGAGCAGTTAAGTCAAATGGATGATTGTATCGCAGGGTAGGTGTTGTGGGAGTGTCCTGTCCCATATGTAATATCTGAGTGGTATGTCTTATAGTATCTGGATGATGGGAGGAGGTTTGTGGATGATGGGAGGAGGTTTGTGGATTATGGGAGGTGTGTGGATGGTTTGCGTCCCTTGTGTACCTGAGTGATGTCTGATTGTATCGGCGGGTGGAAGGTTCTATTCCCATATGCTCTACCTGAGCGATGTGTCTGATTACATATGGGTGGGTTGGTGGGGGATTATGTGGGATGTCTGATAGTATCTGGGTGGGTTGGTGGGGGATGTCACACACATTCTCACCATGATGTCTCCAGTGTCCAAAATAAAAAGAGACAGAAAAAGAGACAACATTCTCGACTGGAAGAGCCAACCACTGGTGTGTTTTTGTTGTATTCCAAAGTTTATTCTGGACCAGTCACAGTTCATGCCTTGAGGAGAAACAGCAGAATGTGTGACATCCAAAAAAACGGAACTGAGATCCTGGCAATCATTCAACTGTTCAGTCATATCAGGTCCATGGCACACCCATCAACTCTGCCTTCTTACTTCTCTTGACTCTAATTGTAAATGTGCTGTGGTGTGCTATGGTGTGATGTGTGCGTGCATGTGTGAGTGTGTGTCTGTGTTGTGTGTTAGGGTCTGATGTGTTTTTTTTTTTTGCACTGTTCTCATCCTGGTCATCATTATTGTCTCCAGCAAACACATGACAAAAACACTGCAGTGCTACTCTGTTATACTGTACATACATCACATATTTTATGAGGCTGCTGTCAAAACAAAGTTATAAATCTATTGTCCTTCACCTGAACTGTGTGTATTCACTCTGTGAGAGCAGCATTGACGTTAATAAGCAAAACAGGAGTTGAGATATCCCCACAGCATGAATGATAAATCATGTGCTGTTTTATTCGACGTGAGGGTCTCAGTCCAACCGAAGATGACTTTTAGACAATAACAATGGCTTTATTTATCGTTCAGCCTTCTTCACAATTAACACACTGCTGCCCATGCTAAGGCTCCTACAGTGTTGCACCTGCTCTGTGTTTAATAGCCCTGCAGCATAGTTACTCTCTCCCCAAATGTAATCAGTAATCCCCTGCAGTATAGTTACTCCCCAAATGTAATCAGTAATCCCCTGCAGCTCTCTCTCCCCAAATGTAATCAGTAATCCCCTGCAGTATAGTTACTCTCTCCCCAAATGTAATCAGTAATCCCCTGCAGCATAGTTACTCTCTCCCCAAATGTAATCAGTAATCCCCTGCAGCTCTCTCTCCCCAAATGTAATCAGCAATACCCTGCACCATAGTTACTTTTCCCCCAAATGTAATCAGTAATCCCCTGCAGCATTTTTCCCCAAATGTAATAATTTCCTTTGAAGAGCTTTTGGAATCAGCTCATCAGACAACTGGTGTGCTACTTATGCCCCAAGCACCTTCCCTTCCTGATGTGTAGTGTGTGTGTGTGTGTGTGTGTGTGTGTGTGTGTGTGTGTGTGTGTGTGTGTGTGTGTGTGTGTGTGTGTGTGTGTGTGTGTGTGTGTGTGTGTGTGTGTGTGTGTGTGTGTGTGTGTGTGTGTGTGTGTGTGTGTGTGTGTGTGTGTGTGTGTGCATGTGCGTGTGCGTTCAGAGATACAGTTGTAGTACCTCTTGGAATTACCATGTCAGTACTAAGCATGACAGCACATCATACATCCCCTCTTGATTGTGTTCCTCTCCTCCATGGATGTATCTCTGAGTGTCAGAGAGACAATGGCGAGACAGAACAGCCTCTCAGAACACAGAATGAGGAGTCGCCTGGGAGACTGAAGTGCCGCCTGCAACCTAATTAGCATAATTATTCATTAATATGCAAATGAGCCCAGATGTTCAGCAAGCAGCAGATGTTGCATTAGTGTTAAACAACAGCACAATATGATACACTGCACACAGAGGCAAAATTGACTGTGAGGAATTCAGCTAATAATCATTACAAAGGCACTCTATGGTTATCAGTTCCTTGGTGGAGGTAATCATGTGAATATGAGAGGAAGAAAAAAAGAGTAAAAAAGAGAACGCAGTCATGTTTCTATAAGGACATAATACTGTAGCATGGGAAGAATAATCTAGAGTGACATGATGCTTGTGTACTGGTGTAGCTTTGTGATGCTAGCAGCACAGCTGACGAATGTGTCAGAAATGCTCGCCACACAATGCCACTGGTATTCACACACACTAATGTGACAGAATGCCACTGGCTATCACAGACACAGGTACAAGGTACAGAAATAGGAAGAAGTCACACTATGCTGCTTTCTATCACAAGGAAGGTGCATGTGTACGGATATAGCACAGCATGATCTCATGCCTCTCCTAAACTGCCACTTGACTGCTGTTGTTGCCTCTGTAGGCGATATTGTGCATCTCACATGTCATACAGCACAGAAATTCTTTCTTTCTATTGGCCTCTATTCTCCTCCCTTCCCCTCTCCTCACCTCTCCTTCCTCCCCCTCTCCTCCCTTCTCCTCACCTCACCTCTCTAACTCACCCCCAAAAGTTTACATGCAAGTTTGTGCCATGTCTGTCAGGATGTAGGATCAGGATAGAGCCGTGGGATAGACCACATTTTTCCTGAGGAGCAGGAGAATCTTTTTCTTGAGGATTTCTCCCTTCTCTGCCTGTAATCTGTGTGCAGCAGCTGGATGACATCTTTGTTAGAGGTGGCTGCTTGGGAAATTGGAGGAACTCTTGTGCAGCAAATGAATAAAGGGGAGGTGGTGGTTAGGTGGATGGGGGTTGTGAATAAAGGGGAGGTGGTGGTTAGGTGGATGGGGGTTGTGAATAAAGGGGAGGTGGTGGTTAGGTGTATGGGAGTTGTGAATAAAGGAGAGGTGGTGTTTAGGTGTATGGGGGTTGTGAATAAAATCTCCCACAAAGGGGGCGGCTATTGGAGATGCTTATGGGTGGTAATCTCCCACAAAGGGGGCGGCTATTGGAGATGCTTATGGGCGGTAATCTCCCACAAAGGGGGCGGCTATTGCTGTGATTTGGCAGCAGGGATCCTGAAATGTGCAGTACATGCGGTCACCGCATGCAGCTACAAGCAGTTAAATCTGGAATATACATGCAGTCACCCCATGCAGCGATAAGCAGGTAAATCTGGAATATACATGCTGTCACCCCATGCAGCGACAAGCAGGTAAATCTGGAATATATATGCGGTCATTCCATGCAGCGACAAGCAGGTAAATCTGGAATATACATGCTGTCACCCCAGGCAGCGACAAGCAGGTAAATCTGGAATATACATGTCACCACATGCAGCGACAAGCAGGTAAATCTGGAATATACATGCGGTCACCACATGCAGCGAGAAGCAGGTAAATCTGGAATATACATGCTGTCACCACATGCAGCGAGAAGCAGGTAAATCTGAGGCAGGTAATGCAGCTCGCATGAGGCTCCAAGTGGAGACACTTCTGGTACTCATGCTGTTCATGTTAGGTGGGCTAAAATGTTCCTCCTCTCCTCTTATCCACCCTCCTTTGAAAACTTCACCACCACCCCCCACTCCATTCTCCACCCTACCTGTAGGTCTGCAATGTTTCTCTCTTCTCTTTTTTTCTTTCCTATTGTGCTCTGTAATGATGTTACAAGGTCCCCCTCTCACTTGTGCCATGGCCAACTCTGCCTTTTGTTGGTAATTGCATCTATTGAAAACAAACTCACAATCACTCTTTTTGTCATTTCCTCTACTGTGTGCACTTTAATAGGAATCCTTCACACAGCACAAAAGTGGGAAACATAAAAGTGTTGAAGGGGCCATGGCACAGCATGCCGAAAGATGTCGTGAATTGCTGCAATGTCATCAATGTATTTCATGTGATACATTACCGTGCAGATATGAAAGCTGTAGTGCTGTGATGAAATACTGAGATACAGTTTGAGGGAAATTACAGCTGAAATAAAAAGGAAATCAAAGCAGGATCCTTATCTTTACTTTTATTTAATGACTTCACTCAAAAATATTCAACATTTTCTACATCTGATCCAGTCTATTCAAAACCCATTGATGCTAAAAAGGCTTTTGACCCTTTAGATCATTAAATATTGGGCTGACCAACAGAATACAATTTTGTATTATCAGGTTGGAAGTGGTTTATTCTAAGCAGGATATGAATGACACAATTGTAAACAAAGTCGTAGTAAAGTGTGCAATGTAACTTCAACTGTTAAACAGTAGGACCAACTACACTATTTGACAGAGTTAGATAGCAGGACCAACTACACTATTGGAGAGACTTACATTTAGCTCTGTAGCCTACTTGTTGAATGGCTGGAGTTACTTGTAGATGTTTAGGAAAACGTCAAGGTAGGTTTAGGGTAGAAAGTTGTGTTCATCAGAGGGGAGGAGTTGCAACACTTCAGCATTTACTGTGGTACAGAAAAGGCTATTGAATAGCACAGCCAACAACTTGTTTCTTAATATGTTCATATGGCGTTGTTAATGCTGGTTGTTCTCTGAAATGAAGCATTAGAGGAACATAACAGGACACACTGCTTCCCCATTCCAGCATGTCAGCTCTTGATAATGTCCTCTAGTCTATGCTGTGGTCCTTTGTGTCCCTGAAGTTGTATCTGCTTAAAAGGTAATTTAATTTAATTAAGTTGAGTACATTCAAATGTTTATTTTAGGTCAGCGTGAAATTGGCTTGCTAGCACTTGAAAAAAATCATTCACAGGCATTTTATACACTCATTTATTTTCCCTTTTCACAATAAATTGATAAGCAGAGATGCAAAACATTAAGAGCTTCTCAGGGAAAGTTAGTTTGTTTATAACTTTCTTTTCACTCAGCAACATGGGAATGAAATCAAGCTTTTATTCTCAGAGTGTGATGAAGGCTGATCTCTCTATTATGGCGCTAATTGAAATGAGATTCCTCCTCTACTGAAAAGAGGATTTGGGGTGGTGTGTGTGTGTGTGTGTGTGTGTGTGTGTGTGTGTGTGTGTGTGTGTGTGTGTGTGTGTGTGTGTGTGTGTGTGTGTGTGTGTGTGTGTGTGTGTGTGTGTGTGTGTGTGTGTGTGCGCGCGTGTGTGTGTGTGCGTGTGTGCGTGTGTGTGTGTGTCTGTGTCTGTGTGTCTGTATGAAGTTGGTAATTATTTTTAATGATATGGTTTGTATAATTATTTGCTGTCTTCATATTGTTTTCTCCAAAAGATGCCTCTAATGGCTTGGACAGCACTTGTACCACCGCCTCTCTCCTTTGGTTACAACCGGCCTGTCCTTTGGTTACGGTTTTAAATAAAGGCCTATGCAACACAGAAAAGGACAAGAACGACAACCAAACCAAACATGTTATAATGCTGACCACACAAGCACATAAAATATGCACACAACTGTTCAGAATGTGTGCTCTCAATTGTCGGATCATCCTTTTTACATGTAAGATGCCACAGTGTGTCTGTGTGTGTATCTGTGTGTGGACATGGCTTTTCCTAGACATGTCGTCCTCTATTCTCTCTCGCTCTCTCTCTCTCCCTCTTTCTCTCTCTTTATTGAAAAAGGGACCCCACTCTCTGCAAATGAGGTCGGTGCCCTGCTCCTGTGTTGGGAGTTAATTCAATTATGGTCATATTATTTTTATCATATTTTTTGCCCATCGTAGATTTCATATTTGCCAATGACCCTGCATTAAAGTGAGCAGTAGATTTCTCCTCAGGCCCACTGCACTGCATGCGGTCATGACTTTCCTTTAAAGGTTAATGGCATATAAAGTGGCACTCAGTGTCATAGCTGGAAAATATACACATTTGAGGACACAAAAAGGAAACAGACATAATGATCTAATCTACAGAATAATAGCATGTAATGTTGTGCACAGTTCTCTATACAATTGACGTAATGATAATGACGTAGTTATTACAATAGCTACAGTATACTGTAATCAGGGAGCTCAATACACTGAAAAAAATACCACTCGTTGTTAACCCCTTAGCACAGCACTATGGCTCTCTGTAATGTCATAGCAATGCTGTTATGATGTAGTTAAGCATTTTCAGCAAGTGAATAGGGTCGCCGGCGACCCCTGCTGCAGTAAGAGGTGAATGTTAGCTGGCAAGACCAATTATGCTCTTGATTCAGGCATTCAAATTTGAATTGAATAAATGCGTCTGATTTTCTAGTGAGTTGAATTTGGGATCCTGTTAGAGCAGATGAGAGTGACAGGAGTTGTCAGAGGAGTATGTGTAAACTGGAGGCATCAACATTTAACATGGCCGTGCCATCATAACCGCATACCATGTAAGAAATGCTATCATAACCATGCCTGCACTAAAACTGTCACAAGTTGATTGCTAAAGTCATAAAACTGACATGCTAATATATGACCATGGGTCATGAAAACACTAATAGAGCTGTAAATGATGATAGCTGATGTTGTATAGCCATAACCTGTCACTATGACAACTGCTATGAGAGATCTGATGGAACACTGTCATTGGATGAAGCATGCGGTCAAAGATTTCCGTCTCTGGCATAGTTCCAAGATGGCTATTCCACATAGCTGGTTTATAGTGGCAGACACACCAAAGGCAACCCTGAGTAAGCTGTAGTAAAACAATATAATGACCTCATTACTTTTAGCAAAACAAAGCCATGGACCCCTTTTACTAGTACATGAGTACTGTATTAAAACGCCAGAGCAATGTAATGTAATGACCTCATTACTTTTAACAAAACAAAGCCATGGACCCCTTTTACTAGTATATGTGTACTGTATTAAAACGCCAGAGAAATGTAATGCAATGCAGTGCAATGTCATATAATGTGCTGAATGTTGTGCAGGTGAGTGAATGAATAGTGTCGTCAGTAGCCAGTGTGTCTCCACAATGTCGTCCTGCCTCTGAGATAATGCAAATGGAAGATTTGTCTCCTTTCTCCTGTTTTCCTGAAACAGGTGGCTGTTACTACTCTCAGAGTATACACAGAAAAGGTCTAAATGCACGCTGTAGAATATTTGACTGAATTACTGACTCAATTTGGCTCAATCAGTGTTCAATGACTGTCAATCAAACAGTGACAGTAGGACAGTTAAGTCTTGAATTAGCACAGCACAGCACCCATACATTCATACTATGTACTGCTGTGAGTACACTGACCATAGCAATGAGATGCATATTGATCTCTGGTCCCCCAAACTTATAAATTAGGTTTGTATTGATCAAGCTCTTATTTACCCACATCAGATACATAGTGTCTGGCTGTGGACAACTCTAGACACTCCCTAATGTCCACATTATGTGAAGAGCATATTCACATATTCAGAGTTTCATCACCTTTTCTAGTTTGTAATCTCTCTCCTTGTCAATCTTACTGACTCACACACAAACACCAACATAAACATTGAAACCAGAGTTGTCAATACAGGCTAGAGACCGCCTTGAAGAAGAGAAACAATCAGAGAGGCTCTATTGTGAGGAGTGGAAGAGCTGGGTGAAGCACACACACACACACACACACACACACACACACACACACACACACACACCAGGGGAACAGTAGGGTGAAATTGGTGGCCTTTGTCCTGCTTTGCTGGGCCGAGCTGCCAAACTGTCATTGTCACGCCTGAGGCCCCGCTGTAGTGAGAAAAGGCTTTTAATGGCTAACAGCACAGCCCAGGGACACGCTGTAAAACTGCATTTTAATGGTACAGCAGTTTGCAGCCCTTTCGGACCACCAGCCTTCACTCAGGCCAGAATTAAGCAGATAAATTGATTTCCTCCCCTTCTCTCCTTCCCTTTCTCCTTTCCTGATTCCCCTTCTTTGTCCTCTACAGCCATATCAGCGTACATTTCCCTGCTCTGTCTCCATTCCCATTCTCCATCATAGTGACTCTACCTCCTCTCTCCATTTCTCCATCATAGTGACTCTACCTCCTCTCTCCATTTCTCTGACACAGCCATTTCAACTCAGATCCCATTCGCCAGTCTTTCCTCTTCTCAGGCACAGACATTTGCACTTTGATTTCTCTGCCGCCTCTCTCTTCCTCAGCACATTCATATAAACGTATCCATATATTTTTCCTGCATAAATTCCTTTTATCACAACCATTTCAATTCAGATTTCTGTGCCCTTTCAATTTTGCGACAGAGCCATTTCAGCTCAAACCTACGCCATCTCTCCCCCTCGTCCTCACCTCAGAAAAATCCCAAGGAACTGTCCTGTCAAGTGGTTGTTGACACATTACAAAGTGGGACAGAGAGGGCAGCTGAGGGCACAGCTGAGGATGCAGCTTTTAGGTGCTTATTTGTTTCTGTTTTACACATAAGTTACATAACGTTGCTGTCAAAAATGAATTTAGTATGAGAAGTGCCCCTGTGTTCCCCGGGCTAATACTCCGTCTAGTAGCTGGTATGCTGGTCCATGCATCTACTGTATGCTTGAATATCCAGACAAAGAGGACAGCTCATGTAAGCTATGTATGCATGAGAGTCCTAGTCGAGTGTGACGTTTGAATAGTAAAACAAGTATCAGAACAGGAAATGGAGTTTAGAGTTTCAGGCCTGGCAACTGGTGTCCAAAAAGGCGAGTATTAATATGAGTGTATTTTACAACAGACAACCATGCCCTGGAGACTATGCATGAGTCTCTACAATAGCAGTGTGAGAATTAGACCAGCAAAATAAAGAATAAAACCTGTAGTGGCTTTCTAAAAGGTGAAACATGTGTTGGAGCTTCTCAAGGGTATCTGTTCCTTCATTTCAGTGATACAAACAAGTGAGTTGAGATGAGATGAAGTGTGTGAATCCTTGCAGCGTCTCTGACTGCATTATTGGAAGATCTCCCCACTGACTCATGTGTCTCCAAGGTCCTGGCATCTCCACATGCCCATCTCCACAATATCTCACTACTCGATCTCTCATTCTCTTGCTCACGTGGTCCACATCAATGTTCAATGGTGACGCATGTCTTTGTGCTCAGGTACCCCGTGGTCCAGCCAGACATAGACTCCTTGGGGGAAATAACACTCCATTTCACAGCTCTGTCTCCCCACTGACTCCTGTGCTGCTGTCTCTCAGGAACCTTGCACCGTGTCCATTCTAAATACCTCTCCACTGTCCTGCTCTCGCCTCTATTTGGCATCATCACTGCTCAATGGCGGCATGTGTCTTTGAGCCTTGTGGTCCAACCCTGCATCTGTCTGCTCCTTCACAGCACAGATTCCCTTCTGCCTTGGGGGAAATAACTCCACATCACACGGCACACTCCCCTTCACAACCCCGGGGGATACGCAGGCAGCCAAGGATGATGCGTGCGTGCGTGCATGTGTGTGTTTGTGTGCGTGTGTTTAATATGGGCACTGCAAAATATTTCTAGCGTTTGTAGCATATTTTATTTTATTTTATTTTATTTTCCTGGTAGTGCATCGGATGGATCCATTCGTGCTAGGGGTGAGGTTAAACTTCAGAAACTAGTTTGGAACTGGGTCAGGTAGAGGCGAAAATCCTCTGGTGTGCCTGTGACATTGCAGAAATACAGAGTAAATCTCACTTATAAATCAAGTGCCAGCTTCAGGGTGCAATGTGTTCTTTTGAAACAGGTATAGATTTATTTAATAGAGAATGAACATTTTATTTGTTTAGCAGATGTCAATACATTCTGATGTGTGTCTGATACTCTCAAACATTATTCATGAGAAGGACAAAAAAGAGACTAGAAGAAAATGCAATGCTCTATTTTTTTATCGGTTGGAGACAAGTAGAGACTACAAAAATCTAGTTTGTTCTTGCAGGAGACTCACCATGGCCGGTCTCGTCAACACCACAGCAGAATGACATTCACACTTTCACATTGCTGCACGAATAAAGAGAAACACCTAAGAGGATATGATTGGAAAACACGTTCAGCATTTGACAGTCAAAAATGTTATTAGACAGCCAGTCCATTGAGAAGTAAACTTCTCAAATGTGACAGTTTGGGTGCATTCCAATATGCAGGCTTGCATCCTCCACTTGTGCTTGTGGGCTCGTACCAGGAAGTAATACGCTGTGATGACATCACTGACAACAGCATCGTATTTCAATATCTTACAAAAGCTCAATCTTACAGTGATTGTCTCATTTGCAAACTGGATGGGGAACGAAGAACAGTCCCACAAAAAATGTTGTGGCTAGGCTGACAGCAGGGAAACTGAAATGTTTTCTCCACGGAGGAGGGATGTCAGCAAAACGTGAGGCCAGGAGCACAAGTGGAGAAAGGGAATGCACCCTAGATGTCTGACTTACACTCGTTTGCTCTGCATCCTAACCTTTCACACTTCTAAAGTGTCTGACTATTACAATTAGACAGAGTGATTTCATGAGCTTACACCTGTCGAGATGAGACAGTCTGGTCTGGCAGTGTGTTCATATCTCTATCCAGAGAAGATTTGCAGGCTACTCCCTTAAGGCCATCACCTCTTAAAAAAACGTATTAAATCTTCATTTCTTAGGCTACTCCCTTAAGAGCATCCTAGAAAACATTTTAAATCTCCATCTCCTCTAGCTGATGTTTTGGCTGGTTCCTCAGGTGTCCTTTTTGAAAGGTCATCAGTCAGTTATGGCTCTAGCTGCTGCACCTCCATGTCCCAAAGGTAACCATGTGTATTCTCTCTGGTGGGTGTTTTTATATTGTAGTTTCTCAGTTTCTCAGTTTGGAAATAAGTGGAGTGCCTATATCTGCCCGAATGGAAGCAAATTACGTAAATGTCCAACAAAATGACTGGTTCTGCCTATATAGATGTTTATCCTGTGAATAAAGATGTGGTCTTGTAAGGTTGTATATAAATACCTATATGCTTGGTCTATGTAAGTACCTACAGTATATGCTCTGCCTATATGGGAGCACATTAGATAGTCATGTATGAGACTGAACGGAATATATCTGGCGGCTGACCACAGTTCCTTGCAATTGGGCCAACATTTAACAAGGACAATATCAGTTGACCACAGTCCCTTGGATTATGTCCAGCATTTGACAAGGACAAAATCTGCTGTCCTTGGTGTTGTCTTGTGCCGTCCTTACCTGACTAAACTACATTGGGGTTTATGTGTGCNGTGAGTGTTATTTTACCTGCTCATGGTTATTACAGTTTGTCTTTCTTTCTCTCGTGAGGTCATATCAGACACAAAACACACACTGGATCTCCTCTTAATATTTGTTTTGTGTGTGTGTCTATTTGTGCTCTGTTAACATCTTGTTTATGACTGCTGAGCTTGTAATGACCTTAAATGTTCATCATAGGTAATTAAGTAGAGAGCCGGTCATCTTGCAGCTGCAGCTGAGGGCTTAAATCCATTTTAGTCCTCCCCATGTCTTGCCAAATAAATAAAGAAAGGAACGAAAATGAAAGGCAAAGGAATAGAAGACATTGTGTCCAACTGCTATGAGTTTCTATATTCCCTCAGCTGTGTGTGTGTGTGTGTGTGTGTGTGTGTGTGTGTGTGTGTGTGTGTGTGTGTGTGTGTGTGTGTGTGTGTGTGTGTGGCTTGTGAGGCCAGAATCTCTGCATGCACTACAGCCTCATTAGCTCCAATTAATGCCACACATCTCTCTCTCTCTCACACAGACATACACACACACACACACACATGGGTGCCGCGAGGGGGGGGAAGGTGTTACAAATTCTAAGGGCNCAACTTCATTGACAGGGCTCCTGGAAGGATGCTGATAACATAATTTGTCATTTCGGGGGCCAAAATTTGAATCTTTCATGGTGCCCAACATTTTTATCAGTGCCCCTGCAAGCACACACACACACGGAGAGAGAGGAGAGAGAGAGAGAGAGAGAGAGAGAGAGAGAGAGAGAGAGAGAGAGAGAGAGAGAGAGAGAGAGAGAGAGAGAGAGAGAGAGAGAGAGAGAGAGCGCACACCCACACCCTTAAATCCATTTCATGGCTAATTGAACAGCTCAACACTGAACATTATCTGACCTAATCAAATTAAATAATTCCATCATTAGTGATGGTGCAAAGATGGCAAAGGATTCACAGCTGGAGCCAAATGTCAATGCTCAATATGAACATTACATTTTCAGACACCTATCAGACACAGTTCAGTTAGCAAAGTGGTGTTAATCTGTCTTAACGGAGCACATAATGCCATTTTAGTCATACCTGTAGAGGGAGAGACCTGCTGACATCACCGATCATCTCACCCCAAGAACAGACAACAGAACGAGGCTGATTACATTTTCATGCAGTGGTAGATTGCATCACATTTATTATTTTATCACTTTCAGTATTAATGTGACGAGCAGGGTATTGGTTACAGTGGGAGCAATGTAAGGTAAGATACTGTCATGACTCGATCTGTTATCTCCCTATTTTTGCATCATCAGGCCTTAGACTCCCTGGTGACATGGTGGCAAGAGGGGTTGGGGGACATGGTTACACGGTTACACACGGCGTGCAGGGGAGTGAGGCGTGTGTACGTGTGGTGTTGTGACAAAGCAGTTTTGAGTAAGCAATAGAGGTGAAGAGCCTCAGAATCCTTAACCCTCCCCATGAGAATGGCCTTAACCCTCCCCATAGGTTTGGCCTTAACTGCCACCTCTTTTATGTTAAAGCTCTGCAACAGCTTGGGTCTAAGTTCATAATTTTAACACCAGTTAACCTCTCAGCCCCCTGCGTCAGGAGGGACCCTTTAGACAACACCCCCTCTCCTCCTCCACCACTCTCTCCCCTCCTGCTATCCTCTCTTCTCTTCACCCTCCTCTCCTCCACCACTCTCCCCCTTCCTCTCTCTTGTCTTCACCCTCCCTTCCTCCACCACTCTTCCCCTCTTCTCTTCACCCTGATTCCTCATTTCCCCTCTCCTCTTCTCTCTTTTTACCCTCTCCCAGGTCCCTTCATTTCCTTCCCTCCTTTCCTCACTTCCTCTCCTCTTCCTCTCCTCTCCTCTCCTCTCCTCCCCTCCCCTCTCCTCACCTTTCCTTTCCTTTCCTTTCCTCTCCTCTCCTCTCCTCTCCTCTCCTCACCTCTCCTCACCTCTCCTCACCTCTCCTCACCTTTCCTCTCATCTCCTCTCCTCACCTCTCCTCACCTTTTCTCTCCTCTCCTCTCCTCTCCTCTCCTCTCCTCTCCTCTCCTCTCCCCTCCTCTCCACTTCTTTCCTCTGCTCTCCTCTCCTCTCCTCTTCTTTCCTCCCCTCTCCTCTCCCCTCCTCCCCTCTCCTCTCCTCTCCTCGCCTCTGCTCATTCTCTCTTCTCCTCTCCTCTCCCTCTCTCCTTCCTCTCTCTTCTCCTCTCCTCTCCTCTCCTCTCTCCTCTCCTCTCCTCTCCTTTCCTCTCCTCTCCTCTCCTCTCTCCTCTCCTCTCCTCTCCTCTCCTCTCCTCTCCCCCTCCTCTCCTCTCCTCATCCCCCTCTCCTCTCCTCTCCTCTCCTCTCCTCTCCTCTCTCCTCTCCTCTCCTCTCCTCCTCCTCCCACTATTCACGAAGTAATGTGCATTGGAGTGCAGGGAAACTCTACAAAGTAACTCTATTAGCAGCTTGTCAAAGTGCAGCATTAGTGTGCTAGTGAATTAATGCACTGGCATAAAACGGCATTCATTTGTGTGATGTAAATTAGAGTGGCTTCATATATGGGCTAATTTCCATTAAAGTCAAGGCCAAGGTTATTCACATTAAAGCTGCGGTAAGGCAATTAACATGTCAGGGTGAAAATAATTGACAATGTCAGGGCAAAGCAAATTTAGGCTATCCAATGCAGATTGGTATTAATGTTAGGGCAAAGCTAATATCATGCTGCTACTGGTTTTAAATTGTCATGGCATGGCAGGCACTGTCCAACAACCAAGTAGTCATGGGGGGGGGGGGTAGTTAATGGCACTAGATGGATGATGTGTCGGGGCCAGATCATGTCGGAGGCAGCCAGAGGTAAGAGAACACACCAAACAGATTGGAGGAGCATGTCACCAAACAGATTGGGGGAGCATGTGTGTACGAGCATGTCACCAGACAGATTGGGGGAGCATGTGTGTACTTATTTAATGGGCAATGAGGAATACATGAAATCATATTTGTAATGGGAGCTGAGTGTATTGAGTGTCTGAGCTCTCGCCACTATTCTGGAATCATAGAGAGAGAGAGAATCAAAAGAGAAAGATTAAAGAAAGTGGAGATAAAAGACAGAGAACAGTTTCCTGTTTTGAAGTGGGTTTCACAGCCCATGTGGGGGTTCATATTGTGTCTTGTGTGGTGTTGCAGATTGCAGTTTGATTTGCACTTGACAAGTTTTCCTTTTTTTCCCCTCCTCAGCTGCTCCATAAGTACATTAGCCTCTCTGGCTCTCCACTCAGTCGGGAGACATAATACGATATGCTCTGCACCACCCATAGGCTACTTATGTGTTGAGGACAGTTTTGACAGATGCTTTGTGGCTGCTTAAACTGTTTAATCCACATTTAAGCCACACGATAGGGGCCTTTATGACAAGAGACAAGACTATGGCACAGTCTTGCTACAAACTATGTGTAGCAGCTTCACTGGACAGTGGAAAGCAGATAATACATTCTGGCATCTTTTGCAGGGCATTCTGGGTAGCGCTTATACACTAGCTGTACACAAACAAACTTTTGATTATGAAATGGATACAGTAAAATATTCCACTGCTTAGATACAATAAAACAGCAGGCGGGGAGAAAAATGGGAGAGGAATAGTTACAGATCTCCTCTAAAATTAAAGTAGTATAAATATCAGGCAAACAGCAGCTGCCTGGTTATGGAGAAAAGAACAGAGAAGAAGAAACTACTGGAAAAGACGACTATTAGAAAAAAATAATAACTGTTAAAAGGGGAACTCCAGTAGATTGTAAGTATTTGTTTCTGGGAGTCAGACAGGGAAGGCACTAGAAGAACGAAATATAACATCCGGTTTTAGTTACACGCACAACTGCTGGGTATCACCCCCTTTCTTATCTGCAGTGGCAGATAGAAAATAAATTGCACCCAACAAACCTTTTAAACTTGCTGCTCTCCTCAACAGACCTTTTAGTTGTAGCTGCCATGTAGTCTTCAAGAGAGCTCATTGTAGCTGTGTATTTAATTCGCTTTTTTCATGGGAGAGCTGTTGTAGCCATCCACACTCTCTCTCTCTCTCTCTCTCTCTCTCCTCTCTCTCTCCTCTCTCTCTCTCATTCCCCTCTCTCTTCTCTCTCTCTCTCTCTGTCTCTCCTCTCTCTCCTCTCTCTCTCTCTCTCCTCTCTCTCTCTCTCTCTCTCTCTCTCTCTCTCTCTCACACACACACACACACACAGCACAGTTCCTCTGTAATTCTTGACAAGGGCAAAGGTATGAAATCTGGGTCAGGATCAAATAGAATACTAATAAGGTCACATTTCCGGGCGAACTGAGCCAATTTAGATGCATAAATGTCAAGGTATTTTTCACATCAGATTTAATAGCAACTGACCTTTCCCTCTAATGATGACTGATTTATTTTTTTCTTCTTGTTTTTTGACACATTGTTGTGCCACCTCACAAATGCACGGCACGCACATACACAGCCAGTGTGTATACTCTCATGTCAAATGACAATTTTATTTTTTTTCAGGGCAGCAGTTGTTTTCTAACCTGCAGACTTGCATTGCACTTTTTATTTCACTCTAACACTTGCCATTTTGTTTGCCATTCATCCTATACACATTAGCTGCAAAATATATCAACAGACACTTATATTTAAACGGTCTGTTATCCATAAAAGTCAGTGTGCTTTGACAGCCGAATGGCAGCACTAATGTGCAAACACACTGAGAAGGACAATGAGGAAAGCAGCATTGTGGAACTAAATGGCATGATTGGTATCTAATATCCTTTTAATATGTCTAAAGCTGCTCAGCAATTTGCTGATTGTTTTAGTGTGCTGCCAAATGCTTTGTGACCACCAGCAATGACATGGAGGAAGACGAACGTGGCAGCTAGAATTATATGGCTATTTTTATTTACCAAAATTATATAGAGTTTGTTATTTACCTAAATTATATGGCTTTCGTTATTTACCAACATTATATGGCTTTTGTTATAACATTTTGTGGCTTTTGGTATTTATCAATTTCACAACACTAACATTGGGGTTAGGATTTTAATCATTTCAGAGTGTATCCAGGTGCTAAGTGATGACACTTGAATATAATTAGTGTAGTTGGACTGGATTTCAGGCCTGATGCAAATCTAAGCTCACAATGCTGTAGTTGTGGGACTCTTTCCTGTCCAGGCTTTTCAGAATAGTCTGGCATAAATAAAGATGCTCTAGCTATTGGGGCCCTTCAACTGGAGTACCAATAGCAAGACAGGACTACAGATCCTTGCTGTGTCTTACCAATACAGACAACAGCTTCTGTTGTAACAGGCAAATGTGCATCCCCTAAAACCTACCGCATGCATGCACAGTGTCTTTGTTGGAGAAGAAATATTCAGTGTGGTTCTGAATTGGCCTGCCAGGCATGAAAGAGAGAGAGAGGGCTGCTTGATACTGCAGCACCTCCCCTGTGGAAACTGGAGGTTATCAGTTTACGTTGGCAAATAAAGACTCTGGGAGTCTGGTCTTGCTGAAGTGATTTGTCCAGAAAGTGCTGATTTAATCCTCCAGTTAACTGTCTGAACTGAAAGAAAGAAGACTGCTGATATAGGCTATAATAATATAATATAATATAATATAATATAATATAATATAATATAATATAATATAATATAATATAATATAATATAATATAATAATATATAATATAATATAATGTAATGTAATGTAATGTAATGAATATAATATAATATAATGCTGCTCTTCAGAAAACTCTGCTGTGTCTCGTTGCTGCTCTTCAGAAAACTTTGCGTCATTGTGACCGATTGAGAGATCTGTGGTGGAGGAAGATCTGTGTTTTCAAGCATAACAATCAATGTGCTCCAAATGTATAAAAGGCCGTTTTATAGTATTGTGGAGGTGGTCTTTTAGATGGCACAGCACAAGAGGAGAGAGGACAGAACATTACAATATTCAATAGAAAGGACAGAACATTTAAATATTCAATACAGAGGCGGCTTTAGAAGAAGATCATTTCAGTTGAAGTTATTGTGCTGGTGGCTGTTATTCTGTATTCCCAAGGAGAGAAATGGATGTTTAAAAGGCCTGCCTCTCTTTTTTGTGAGAAGGTTTAATACACTTGGGGAATCTAATTTGGGACAGTGTTGCTGTATAGAGCTCTGAGGATGACAGCTTTGAACTTGGATCGCATCCATGACTGCCACAGGCCTTTCAACTCCCTCTCTGTATTTTTTCATCAGTGAAGAATGCAAACTGCATTTTAAACCTTGAATATTATTAGCATCACTATAGCTGTGTGGTGATCAGACTGAATCCATTTCCTGCTAAAGGCAGGTGTACTGACAGGAGAAAGACTGCACCTCGTTTTTCTTCAGTATGAAAAGGTTTAAATACTGTAATATGCCTTTCCATGTACTTTCAGGCTGCTGAATGGGCCTGAATCAAATCACAAAAATAAGTTAATTAGAATTGGCAGAATCATACAGTATCACATTTTCGTTTAACACTCATCAATGGCAGTTACAGCACGTCTCTAATATATGAAATCTCATTAATGGCAGTTACAATACATCTTCAACCAATATTGATCTCATCTTTTCAACTCTAAGTCCTTGAAAATTATGCAACACTGCTGCTGCTGCCATTTTGAAGTCCCTGATGACTTCTCCTGATGTGTTTATCACTGTCCCCTTTACATACACTTGTGTTTGCTATTTGTATATGCCATTATGTGTGTATTTGCATAGGCCCTGACCTGCACTGATGCTGGAGTTAAAAAAGAATGCTGCTATATTGAATTCCTCTCTGGATGTGGTTATTACAGTCCCTCTTATGCTGTTATTTTATATTTTATATTTGCACAAGCCATTTATGTCTGTATTCAGTTATCACTGTGCCCTTTTACATATGCTTGCGTTTGCTATTCTCATGTGCCTTTTATGTGTGCATTTGCATTGGCCCTGATCTTGTAGAGCTGATTATCTTACCAGTTGAAATGGCTTTATAAATATAATATATATAATATTTAAAGGAAACAGACAGAGTCATGAGTGAGTTGACTAAGGTCAGCTGTGTTATTGACGGTTTTGTGGTCTAGATGGATGAAGTGTATTTTATATCCTGTGATCAAGGCTTTGGTATTGATGGTTTCCTGGTGGACATGGATAACTGTATTTAATGATATTGATTGGAGACCGGTCAAACGCAATTTCAAACTTCTCTGCTAACCCTGTCACATATATTTTTGACAATTAAGTACTCTTGACTTGACTTGAATTGACTACAGCTCTCTACCGGATCACCATACTCTGTTTCAAGAGAGTTTAACCATACCAGGTGTCTACTGAATTATTACAGACGGACCACACTTCAGTAGAATATGAGTATCTTAGCATATACACAGCAACAATACCCCACACAGCATTGCTGACTTCCTATATTGAGACTGAAGGGCTTTCTGGAGGAAACGTTTAGCACCCTGGAAGTTTCAGCCTAATCATTGAAGAGCCTAAATGTCTGGCACACTTGAAGGGTGATCTTCTAGCACCCTTGAGCCTAATCACCCTGCCTTGATGGATTTAATTGATACCTCTAGCAGGCTTTAGCAGACATTAGCACAAATTGTTTGTAATTGCCAGTGGCCACATGATGACGGATACTGTGCTGCTCTGATCCAGGGAGCTGAAGCCATTTACTGACTATATCATGACTGCAAATTGTTTGTAATTGCCAGTGGCCTCATGATGACGGATACTGTGCTGCTCTGATCCAGGGAGCTGAAGCCATTTACTGACTAAATCATGACTGCAGAGCTCAGCATTTTAGCCCTGGAAGAGGAGATCAGCAGCATTTTAGCCCTGGAAGACCTCCAGGAGGAGAGCAGCATTTTAGCCCTGGAAGACCTCCAGGAGCAGAGCAGCATTTTAGCCCTCGAAGACCAAAAAAGGATCTCAGCCAAATGATCTGCTCTAAACTCCCACATCTATAAATCCAGAATGATTTGAGCAAAATTATACGATTACATTGTAAAATGTGACTACCAGCAATGCCCTTCCAAGATTACTGTGTGTATATTCCAGCATCTTTCTAAATTGTAATGAGGTAGACTTCCACCTTTTATATTCTGACCAATGACTGATTTTGTGTTCAGGATGTTAAATTATCTAAGCAGAATTCTTGCATCCTGAAGACATGAGAAAAAGCTTAAAATCAATTGTTGAGAGAGAGAGAGAGAGAGAGAGAGAGAGAGAGAGAGAGAGAGAGAGAGAGAGAGAGAGAGAGAGAGAGAGAGAGAGAGAGAGAGAGAGAGAGAGAGAGAGAGAGAGAGAGAGAGAGAGAGAGAGAGAGAGAGAGAGAGGGAGAGGGGGGGGGGGAGAGGGGGGGGGGGGGGGGGGAGGGGTGGGGGGGGGGGGGCGGGGGGGGGGGGGGGGGGGGGGGGGGGGGGGGGGGGGGGTGGAGGGGGGGTGGGGGGGGGGTAAAGGGCTTCGGGTGTAAATACCACCCACAATCTCAATTTGGAAAATTGCAAAGCATGACTGTGCAGTGACAGGAAGCTGTGTTGTATACCAGTAGACCGGCATGCTTTAGGGCTGCTAGTGTGTTTTTACATTCAGCACGGAATGTCTCCTCGTGCCTGTCCAGACAACAGCAGCAAAGTGTGTGTGTGTGTGTGTGTGAAGAGGCAGAGCTGATCAGGCGCGGAGTGGCCGTCGGGAGATCGGGGACTTGTCCCGGTGGGCCGCGGCTGTTAAATGTAATTACGCGGTTGCCCTGCGCTCTTAACCAGCCCTGAAGTTTGAAAATAGTACTTATATATTCTGATTTCCCACTTTCCACTTCCCTGAATCTTATCTCAGCTGAGATCTTAGTAACACAGTTTCGTTTTCAGTATTGAAATAACCTGTGATATGTATATTGGTTACCAAAGGATGGAAATATTAATAAATTATGATTTATTTTCTGATTTCCAAACAACTGTTACAGTTTACATTCTTTCCAGTCCAGATTCACTTGCTCTGTGGTTATTGAATTGGGTTACGAACAGACTCCATGAAGTGGTAAGGAAGAGAACTGCACCTAACAGAAGCAATGGGTTTTGTTTTGATTTGTTAGAACTACCAGTATATCTCCTTATAGTCGAAATAATATTATTATCATACATATATTTATATGTGGTACATTTAGAATGTAGCCTATGTCTGAAGAAATTGAACAAAATAATTACCACACAAGATTCTGATGTGACCAGTGCTGGGTGTGTAGAGCTGTGGATTAAAGTAGAGTGATTGCAAGAAACAAAGACATTGATTTGCTTCGACGAAGACAGCGTTTTAAGGTAGGCCTACACCGTTTGGTTATACATTTTGTTGACTTATGGTTGTGCTTTGAAGTAGCTAGGTTTGGCTTATTTGCTGCATGGTGGGTTTATTGCACAATATAGACAGACTTTTTGTAAGCTATAGGCTACTATACCCTATTGTGTAAGCCTATTCTTCTAAAAATCCCCACACTCAAAACTATGTGCCCGTGCTCATCCTGTCTTCCTTAAACAATATTTAAATTTCAAACTGTCAAAATGACAGTGGAGTGCACATTTGCAAGGAACAGTAGCTTGATGTAGCCTAACCTAGTAGGACTATGAATGCTTTGGACTGTGATGATGGCTCCAGTGGTGTAGTCTACTTTTTGAAGTGGGTATACTGTATATTTGAGCATTTTTTGATGTGTACTGTATATATTTGTGCTATTGTAAATAATGGATCAATCAATTTTAAGTGGGTATACTGTAATCCCTGAAATTTTGAAATGGGTGCATATACCTGCGTTTTACGTAGACTACACCACTGGCTGTGCATTTCATCAGGCTAAATTCTCCACTTCAAGTTGATATTTTGACAACACTAATGTCCACATGTAGTACGACTGCAAATTTCGTGGCTTTTATTTTTTTGGTTAGGAAACCATGTTGTTCGCTTTGTTTTTTTTGTTGTTGTTTTTTAAGAGGGACGCCAAGGGGAAAATTCTCCCGGTGGGAAAAGGTGGGCCACTCCGCCCCTGGTGGTGATTGTGTCTGCTGTAATTAGCTGCAACACCCAAGGTCGTTTTGGAGGGGAAAAGTCATTAGCTGCATGTGGCTTCTTTTAATCAGTTCCTGAAATGAGCGGACAACCAAGCAGGCACCTAATCACAAGTGTAGATTGTGTAGAACTAAAGGCAGTATGGGAGTTCCCAGGCTAGCAGGCACTCGTATTGGCTGTCAATAATTCCAGTCAGATGGGACAGTGTGGCGGCTTCATGAACTAATCTAAACCTTCACACCTCCACTCCATCAGCCATATTGTATTATTCTCTCTCTCTCTCTCTCTCTCTCTCTCTCTCTCTCTCTCTCTCTCTCTCTCTCTCTCTCTTCTCTCTCTCTCTCTCCTCTCCTCTCCTCTCTCTCCTCTCTCTCTCTATCTCTCTCTCTCTCTCGCTCTCGCTCTCTCTGTCTCTCACTCACTCTTTCATTGTCATACTCTCATTCTACAGTATATGAAGGTAATCTTTTCAAGTGAAACCTACAAATGCATATATATGACACAGCTATTTACAAATGAAAACATCATGAAAGATTGGGGATGATTAATTCTTGGGTTGGGATCCTATTCATAGTCCACATCATATTTACAGAAAAGGTCTGATATCAAAGTCCATATCAAATGCCCCCCCCCCCCCCCCCCCCCCCCCCCCCCCCCCCCCCCCCCCCCCCCCCCCCCCCCCCCCCCCACCCCCCCCCCCCCCCCCCCCCCATATTTCACATTTCACTTTTCCACTTGACTTTATTCTTCAGCTCCACAAAGATCTTTACTCAACGTATTTCCTCATACCATAGACATTTGAGGAGCCGTGATGAGTTTTTTGGGCAATAAACAAGGTGATCTGTGTCACGCTGACTTAATAAATTCTCTTCTGAAATCTCATTATTGGAGCATCGTGTTGCGTCTCGTGCCTGCCGCCTCACAGGCTGATTAATGAGACTCCTATAATTATACATGCAGTGTTGGAAACCATGCAATGATCTCATCTCCAAGGAGATTTATGTGCCGTGCAGCACTTTGTATGTGTGCGTGTGTGTGTGTGTGTGTGTGTGTGTGTGTGTGTGTGTGTGTGTGTGTGTGTGTGTGTGTGTGTGTGTGTGTGTGTGTGTGTGTGTGTGTGTGTGTGTGTGTGTGTGTGTGTACAGCAGCGAGGCATTGAACGGGACCCAAACAATGGCAGATGGCAATAGTTAGGTTGGGGGCAGATGGCAACATTTAGGGTTGGGGCCAATCGGTTGCCTGTGTCAGGCAGTTAGCTTCAGCCAGAGGATAGGGAGAGAGCCTTGAAGGTCAGCATTGTAAATATGTTGTGGAATATATCTGACTTAAAAAACAGGAAGTCACCTGACCTGAACAGCTGTTTCGATTTGCTGCCTCTGCCCCTCCTAAATAGAATGTTTCCATGGCAATGGGCAGTAACAAATAGAGCGTGCTCAGGACAGGGCAGGTGTGCTGGCAGGCTGTTGACATCGAAGGGCTCAGCAGGGCAGGTGTGTTGGGCAGGCTGTTGTCTCCTCTGATATCGATGGGCCTAAAATTCAATGTTTACTGTTTCATTTTCTCTGGCAATTCTGCTGTAGATTGCCAGCTGTTTAGAGCTGGAACTGTACATTGGAGAGGCCACACAGTGCTGATTAAACAATGGCAGCTACACTGCCCCCACTGCCCCCTCTGGGCATGGAGTCTTTGGAGTTGAAGTCTTTGATCGCTCCCTCGAAAGACGGCAAAGGAAGAAAGAATACACACTCAATGAAAGAATGCATATACACACACACACACACACACACACACACACACACACACACACACACACACACACACACACACACACACACACACACACACACACACACACACACACACACACACACACACACACACCGCAGTTCTAATTGTTTTATCTGATCTTGGTGTGTGAGATATCCTCATGTACACTTAAGCCGTTATCTTGTGAGCTCAGAGTAACTGTCTTGTGAAGATAACATGCTTAGAAAGTGTGCTTGAGCACATGAAGAAGAATAATTAATAATAATAATAATTGTATTTGTATAGCACTGTGTCATACTTAACAAATGGGAAAACAAATGGGAAAAAAAAACCTATAGTCAGGAAGAAACCTCAGGCAGAGACCAGCGGCCACCTAGGGGAGCCCCCTGCCAGGGCTGGTTGTGAGTAGTAAGGACGCTGCGGCAGCTGGGACACTGTCTTGAAGGAGTCGACGGAGCTGGCTGATCGGATCTCGATGGGGAGGGCGTTCCATCTCTTGAGCGCATAGCAGGCAAACGCGGTGTCGCCGATCTTCTTTTGCGGGGGGGTGGGGTTCCTTAGCAGCTTGGCATCAGTGGACCTGAGAGCTTGAGCAGGGGCATAAAAAGAGAGCATGTCAGAGATATAACTAGGGGCAAGTCCATTTAATGCTTTAAATACTGTGAGCAGAATCTTAAAGTCGATTCTGTATGAGACAGGTAACCAGTGCAGGTCTGCCAAGACAGGAGAGATGTGCTCTCTCATTCTGGTTCTTGTTAGGATTCTTGCCGCAGAATTTTGAATGAGTTGCAATTTGTCAATTATTTTTTTTGGGAGACCAGAGAAGAGAGCATTGCAGTAGTCTAGCCTACTGGTGACAAAGGCATGAATAAGTTTCTCAGCGTCTTGTCGGGGGGCCAAGCCGCGCACTTTGTTGACATTTCTAAGATGGAAAAAAGCAGATTTTTTTTATCTTGTTGATATGAGGCTCAAAGCTCAAATCCGAGTCTATGACCACACCTAGGCTAGTAACCTTATCTTTAATGTGCATGCTTAGGTCACCTAGGCTTGAGTGGAGTTTTTTCTTAGGCCCAATGTGCAACACTTCAGTTTTATCCTCATTTAATTTTAGGAAGTTACTGTTCATCCAATCTGTGATGGCAGATATGCATTTAGTCAAGGCATGAATGGCAGTGGTTTGGCTAGGCTCGACAGAGATATATAGTTGAGTGTCATCGGCATAGCTATGAAAATCAACATTGTGCTCTCTGATGATGGAACCCAGGGGCAACATATAGAGAGAGAAGAGGAGAGGGCCCAAGCAACTACCCTGAGCAACTCCAAAAGGCACATCATACTTGTTGGAGACATATTCTCCGATGGTGACAAAAAACTGCCTTCCTGTAATATATGTTTTGAACCACTCTAAGACGTGGCCGGACAGTCCTACCCAAGATTCAAGGCGGTCAATTAGTATGTTATGGTCTATCGTGTCAAAGGCTGCACTGAGGTCGAGGAGGATAAGTGCTGAAACTTTGTTAGCGGCAGTGCTGAGCCTAAGATCACTTATTATTTTGGTTAGTGCTTAATTAATACTGAGATATGAACAAATTCTGAAATGTTTCATTATGCGTAAGGGTTTTACCATCATGCTGTTAGGCCCAAGTATTATCGCTTGTATAATTTCCTTGCCAGAGGTAATGACTTTTGTACACAAGATAAAATGATTCAATTTTGGTTGAATTGCAGAGACTCATTAAAAAAAGAGAAAAGAAAACATGGCAAGAAATATAGGCTATTTGTTTTTTTGTTTATAAGAACTTCCCTTTGTATATATCATATGAATGGAACAGTGTGTCTAGACCACTGGGGTCTGTCTGAGAACAGCTAGTGCTACACACCAGAGGAGGGGATGATATGCATCTTCAACAGTGGGGAGTTGAGAGCACAGCAGAGTTTAATGTGTGGTGACCAAAATGAAATCTCTCAGAATTCATAGAATATGTTCATGTGTTTCCCACTACAAACTTCAAACTTTGACTGACAGAGGGGAGGAAGAAATAATAATGTCATTCCACAACTCTATGCATTGCAATGGCCCTGAAAATTGGGATTTTTATGCCGTTCTTTAGCAGGCTTTCAGCTGTCTTTAACTGTGGAGACCTGGGGTGATAAACCATCACCACACCTGAACAGCACTCCAGCACGCAAAATTAAATCTCTCAGAATTTGTAGAATAATTTGAATACACATTTTTTTCTACAAGAAAAATCTCAAACTGACTGTGACAGAGGGCACGAACAAATAGTAATGCCATTCCACAATTTTATGAATTGCAATGGCCCTGAACATTTGTCCCTTTTTATGTCATTCCTTAGCAGGTACTTTAAGTTTATTTCACTGTCAGATAAAATAGCTGATATCAGTTATCTTTCATGGTGACAGTGTCCTCCAAAAATACAGAGTAAGAGATCTGAGGAATATCAAATATTCATGTATTCATTGCTCAATCATTCATTCACTTGCTGACTCATCATTCAATAGCTCACTATTTTGCTCACACACTAATTCACTCACTATTAGTCTTTGAGTGAATAAGAGAGAAGTCACTGACTAAGCATTGTCTAGAGTGACATTAGCAGGCCTGTTGCTACTGCCTGCTGTGACAATAACTTGCAACCAGTAGTTCCTGTAATAGCACAGAGGCTGCAGCCTGTCACTCAGGCTTAACCCATTTTGTCCTAAGCCCTTTTTGTGAAAGGGTGCCCTCTGCCAATTAAATCCTAAATATCCCAGTCTCTGAAGCACATACAGACATGAAATATTAAAAACATTTAAAATCTAGAACCTTCATTTTGCACTAGTATTGTGTTCATTCAGATCTAACATGCCCACATTTCGCTCAAATCTCAAGAACTTGAATGCTGTGTATATGTCGCTCCAGGACACAGTGGGTTAATAGAGGAGGAGGAGAAGGAAGAGGAATAGGAGGAGAAGAAAGAGTAGGAGGAGAAGGAAGTGGAACAGGAAGAGGAGGAGGAGGAGGAGACGGAAGAGGAACAGGAGGAGGAGGAGGAGGAGAAGCAGGTTCAGTGAAATCCTCCTGTAGGCACGTCTGTAGCAGTAGCTGTCCCTGGCCATGTGGCTGCTGCCTGTCTCTCAGGCTTCATGTGCAGCGGTGTGGAACAGACCATGCCAGGAGCAGCAGCAGGGATCCAGAAGGATTTGCTGAGTAATCATTACTCACCTGTGCACATGTTGGCTCCACCATTTATCAGAAACATATCAAACCCTACTCATGGTTTAGCTTCCCATGTGTTTCCGCGTCTCTGCCTCTATCTCTGGGTCTGCACTGCTGCTTTGTGCCTTTGCGTCTCTGCCTATGTGCTTCTGTGCCATCTGTGCTGTCTTACGGCTTATGGGCCTAGAACTTTGGACCTTTGCTTCTATGCCTATGCTTCTGGATATCACGTCAGTGATATTGAGTGAGAGAGAGAAAGAGAGAGAGAGAGAGAGAGAGAGAGAGAGAGAGAGAGAGAGAGAGAGAGAGAGAGAGAGAGAGAGAGAGAGAGAGAGAGAGAGAAAGAGAGCGCATCTCTCAGGCTTTTCCTGTTTAAAGGCCTTTCTCTGCCCTCTTCTCTATCTTCCTTTCAGTCTGGCTGAATTTCATAAAATCATCTGATTCTGTTATTTATTCATAACTAGTTGTTGGCTGCATTCATGTTCAGCATAACAAGGGACATTTGAAGGAGTTAGAGAAGGAAATGAGAGAAATGGGAACGCTAATTGAAAATGGAATGGAGGTGATCGTTAGCAAGCTAGGCAGAAAGGAAAGACCAAATTAAATTTCCTCTCCATGGGTATTTGTAATGAAAGGGAAGGCCATTAAAAGCCAGTGAATTGTGGTGGGTGAGTTTGCTTGTGAAAAATCAGCAGAAATGACTTCAGCTGTTCATTATAGATTTACATTAGTAGTCCTAATGGCCCTCAGACGACAGAAGACAGTGCAGTGGATATATGCACACAGTAGGAAACCTGTGGCCCTGCTTAGACTGTACTAGACAGTGCCTTGGTGATCGGCAGTCAGACAGACATATTTACATCACATAATTGAACCACATTGGCTTTGTTTTCCATGCTTTTATTTTTATCAGGTCAGTCAGTCAGACAAATGGACACATAGTCACTCAAACTGACAGGAAGACACACAATATTGCCCTGGCTGGCAAATGTAAAGCTCCAAATGGCCCTATAAATGTGTCACTCCATTTTCCTTCCCAAAGGAAATTCCTAAACGTGTCTCTCCATCATGTGGTCATCACTGGCTGCCCCATTTCTGAAAGTTTCCAAGTGTTTTGTTGCATTAAAGTGACCGACTGCCAATATACTGTAGGCCATGCATCATAACATTGCCTCATTGCTGAATACAGGAGTGTGCAAACTGGTCTATTCACCAGGGAAATTGACTGGTGTGGGTCTGAATATGCTGCTCACTTCACCCCCAAAACTCTTTAAATCACTTCCCATATCTCACTGTGTGCTCTACATGTAAGTGTATTTGCACTCTCCTAGCTTGCCTTTTATAAAACTTTTGATGGACTGCAATTCCTCTCCACCGCTGTAACAGGAGAATAGTGAAAAGGAAACAAAGAGAAAGATTAAATAGATGAGAGCAGGGGAAGGATGTGGTAAAATTACATAAATATGAGCAGGGGAAGGATGTGCGATATCAGTCTCTTAGTCAGATTGCTCCAGGGAGTCGCTTGTAGGAAACTGAAGATCCTGAATCTCAACATTTATATTCACACCACCCACTCTACTGTAAACACAGTGGCAACACCACCCACTCTACTGTAAACACAGTGGCCACCCACTCTACTGTAAACACAGTTGGACCATTGTGATGCTTTTCTCGTTTCTGTTTTCTGAAAAAGAATCACTTTGCCCTGCACACCTACAGTATGAGATAGACCCTGCTGTAAGACTCTGTGGTGCAGTGTGCTGTATTGGTGAGATACAAAAGGCTCTCTGCATATGGTATCACTTGAATACCCTGTGTAGCACTCACACTAATTTAAATAAATTGCAGAGATTTTTTCCCATAATTTCCCCGTCATAGAGATGATTCTCCTTGCTTCCCTCATTTCCACATATTAATTATAGAGAAATTAAGTTCTCATTTTTCACATCTGGTCGGAGGTGTGGAGGGGAATCGTGCTGGGGTGATAAATGATGTTTTACTTAAATGATGAACTCCTCGCTTCACCATATTTAACTCTCTTCACCACCATCTCTACCTCCCTTCACCACCATCACTACCTTGCTTTCTTTTTCTTTTCACCTCCTTTTTAAAATCATTTTCACAAATTATTTTGGACCTTTTTCACACCAATTGGGTCTGCTATATTAATCTTTATGGAGCCGTACTAATTGAAATACTGAATATGAATATGAAATGAAATAATGAATATGTAATTACCACATCATATTAGCACATCATATGTGGCTATGATAAGGGGCACAGGCTAAACCATTATATAGATTTAAAATAGCCAGGGGATATCAAGTGTCTATCTCAAGGGGCAGAGGATAAACCAGTGTGTAGCTATAAGAATGGACAAGGGCTAGACCGATGTGTAAATAGAGCAGCATGTACTGTAGCTATGGGACAAAGTAGCGTCTGACCAAAGCTAAATTTGGTCCTTTTTCTCACTCATTGTTTCATGGCTTCAAAACATTTTCCATTTGAACCTTTTGTCACTCATCTTTTTAAATGTCTCTGTCTTGACTCTGGACGCCATGAAACTGATATGAAGGCTTTGAAGATAAATAAAAAGAGAAACACATTGCTCCTACAGCATGGATGGACATTATATTATTTACCGTCTGTGCTGAATAGCAGTGTGCAGTCCTGCAGCTGTCTAATGGTTGGCTTCTGCTGAGCTGTAATTGGTTCTTCACACAGCAACAGCTAAATAAGTCTGATAATTAAAAGGTGGCCATTGAGGTACAATAGATATGACATACAAGGGCTTAGAAAAATACATAGGTGGACAAGACAGGATAAGAGGAAAGGAGAAGATGGGAGGATGAGAAGAGAGGAGGAGAAGAGAGGCATCTGACCACTGCTTATATGACCTGTTGTGTGGAAGGGTTCTTGTCAGTCTCTATAAAATGTAGACACTGCAGCTATGAAAGAATATGTGAG
>NC_085863.1:667166-702166 GCF_034702125.1 Engraulis encrasicolus | reverse complement strand
GTCTGTGTAGTGAGATTTGGAATATCACTAGCATGCTATTACTAGTTGCATCTTTACTATGTTTTATTAAAGCATCTCAATAGCATCAGGAACACATAAGTACACAGCAGAGTGACGGGCAGGCCTTTAAGTTCCCTGACACCGGGACAGACACGCCTGAAAGAGGCACTTTACAAGGAAACTTTATACCTTAAGGCAGACAGTGGTGAGTGACTGGAGCATTGGATGCCATTACAAGCAAAAACCAGAGTTTCATTCACTCAATCAACAACGGGGTTTCACGCCTGCCGACCTGCTCAAGGAATAAATAGATCGTCACCACATCACAGCTTTATAAGGAACAAATAGAATGCCACCACGTCACGGCCTTGTAAAGTTCACATCTGATTGGACTGTAATGGTAATAAATATAACATCACCACATCATGGTAAATGGACTGCATTTATATAGCGCCTTTCCACTCCTTCGAGCACTCAAAGCCTCACATTCACCCATTCACACTCAAATTCACACACCGGTGGCCGTGGCTGCCACGCAGGGTACCACCCTGCCACCAGAAGCAACTTGGGGTTAAGTATCTTTCTCAAGGACACATCGATGGAGTCAGGCCGAGCGTGGCTCGAACCTGCAACCTTTGGGTTGCCGAACGGCTCCTCTACCACCTGAGCTACCACCGCCTGCGATATCGACTAGTGAGTTGAAAACATTCAGTGCGCTTCTGACTTTTTGGGCCCAAAGAAAAGAAACAAAAAGACAATGATGGGAATGTATTTTTTCACCCATTCTTGTTTTTTCTTGTTCTTGGGTCTTTCCAAGAGTGTTGAAATGAGAATGCGGGTAGCGTGATGCTGGGATTGACTGAGCACCTCTGGGGTGTGGGATAGATTGACTGCAAATCTCTCTCAGTCTCTCTTCACCCCATTTAAGCTTTCACTATTTACTAGCTGCCTTAACCTCCTTGTAACCCCACCAGCCTCCAACATGCACACACACCTTGCACCCAAACACCATTTATTTTGCTATTTGCCTTGAATACTTATGAGGTTGTAGCTTGTTTATCCCCTCTGTTTATTTAGTATCCTTAATTCCAGCCTCACTACCTGCACTGTGAATGCATGACAAACATTCCCCATGGTTCACTACATAGACTTGCTTATTCACATCAGGGCCAAAGCCTAATGTGTATACCCCCTCTGTCAACACACACACAAAGATTGTCTTGCATGTGCTACCACAATTTTAGCACCATGGACAGCTCCACATATGTGACGAAAATCTCTCTCTCTCTCCCTCTCCCTCTCCCTCTCCCTCTCTCTCTCTCTCTCTCTCTCTCTCTCTCCCTCTCCCTCTCTCTCTCTCTCTCTCTCTCTCTCTCTCTCTCTCTCTCTCTCTCTCCGTTCTTGTTCATCTTCAACACTATTGAACCTGACTTGCTGAGGAGATGAATCTGCTGTGATGGAGAGCATTTAAGATCTTAGTGTCCCGTGTCTCGCCGCAGGCTGTTCAGGGTCGGGTTGTGGCAGGGTGCCAAAGTGGATTGTGGGAACAGGACTCTCACTGAGACAAAACTGATAGAGTTTTGTTATTGTCAATCCAGACACCTGATGTGGATAAATATTAGGAGTTTCTCTGCACTAAATCAAATCTGACTTCATCTGCCTTCTAATTGCCAGCAGTCGTTCATCATTCCCTGGCCAGGAACACTCTCCACAGATGCTCTCTAGGAATGCTCTCTAGGTCAGCGTGTGTTTTGGGTGGAAGCTGTATGTTGTAGCTCTGGTCTACTGCTTTGTTCAGGGAGGTAGGTAGGGAGTTGACCTGGGAAGCAGGTTTGAATCCCACAACATACATGACTGAAGTGCCCTAAGGCAAGGTAACTAACTACATATTGCTGCAGGGTCTGTAGCCAATACAGATTATTGCTTACAGTTCCTGGAGCATTGCGAGGTTACCTTTCTACCTTGCTCAAAGATCCCATAAACATGGATTGGATGTGTTGGCACTTGATGAATAAATGTCAACTTTTAGGAAAAGACGCTTGCCTTAGAACATCCGCATTCGACAATTGCTCTCAATCATAATATCGACTCTTCCCCAGCACACTGGTGAGCACTGACACAGTGTTTAGTTTGGAGATAGTAACAACATAAAGCATCACAAGAGTAGGAGTATGCACATCCCACCTCTCTGAGGTCAGGTGCAGGACAAAGGTGCATCTGATAGTGCAAAAAGTAAAAGTCTGCACACTGTAGCTCCGCTTTGAAATTTATTTAGGTCATACAACGTTTCGACCTGTTGGGTTGATTTCAAAGCGGAGCTACAGTGTGCAGACTTCTACATTTTCCACAGCAGAAAGCATAAGGTCAAATGGCCAGTTTATGGAGGCTGAGTTGGACAGGGCTAAGCGTGGCTTCAAGAGACTTCCACATTAACATGTCCGCCCTCCACAGAGTCCACTTTCCTTCCAGTTCCCCAAAGAAACAAAAAGTGGAAGGCAGGTTGAGAGGGCTGATATACTGTAGCTGTTGCTTTCAGTACAAGTTATGATCTCATATTTCTCAACACAGCATTTGGTGTTTTTTGAACTAAAGTATATATAGTGTATTCACAGTGTCTGGCCCCTGGCTTACTGTACTGTGAATCTGAGTCATGCACACACGGGTGCACGGACACATGCATGCACACCCACCCACCAGACACACCACAGCTCCTCCTCTGCTCTGTAAGTGCCCACACAGTGTACTCGAGTTCACAGCAGAGCAAGAGGAAAACAGAGTAGGAGCACAGATCTCTGGCAACAAGGAAACATTTAGATTTGACAACAAGTAAACATTTAGATTTGACAACAAGTATTTTCGGTAACACTTTACAATAATGGTACATGAATAGTAACGGAATAATGTTGGAAGTAATGTATGATTCATGGTGAATTAACGCATAATTTATGTATGCAGTGATGTTTAATCTATTATTAGTCAATGAGGAGTCACTATTGTAGTCATGATGACTCACCATTAAGTAATTGTGGTACAACCAAGGGTAATTAATGATGTGAATTACAAGTGTTAATATATCATATATTAACACTGCTGATAAAAATCCTGATATATTGATCCAATCATACATGAATCCAACCTTAATTAATGATGCGTGCGTAATAATGGAATAATGTTGTAAGTAATGTCATCAGAGATGTGGACTCGAGTCCTGTGACTCCGACTTGAGTGTGACGAGTCAGGGGTGTGAAGACCAATCTTTTGTGTTTTGTTTGCATCCAGTTTTTAATAGCCTATCTCTGTGGTTCTCAACCTTTTTTAAGGAAACGCCCACTGGACCTCATCGTAAGCCTCCCAACGCCCCCTTGACCTGATCATAAGCCTGCCAATGCCCCCCTTAGTATTAAAAAATAAAATGGACTATCCGCTTTAATGGGAACTAAACCCCACCCACTCTCACCTGTATCCTTCTCAACGCCCCCCCTAGAGCTCTCCAATGCCCCCTGGGGGGCTGTACTGCCCCCGTTGAGAAACGCTAGCCTATCTAAATAAATGTAGACCTTCATGGATAGGGCAATATCATGTTTTCAAAGGCACACTTCTTTAGAATAGGCTAGGGCGTTTTAAGCCTCATTGTGAAGCTACTGTGGTACCAATGCAATGTTGGTATGTATAGGCCTTTCTGGGTAATTTCATGCATATCAATGTGTGAGTCAGTGTAGTAGGCCTATTTTCAGGTCAGAAATAAAGTCTTGAAAAAAATCTAGCCCCCTGACCACTTTCACCTAGGCATCCCTAGCTTAGTCTATTTTTTCCTCAGTGAAATTAAATGGTTTTACAACCAGGACTAGTTATGACCTGTCTGACCTGTGATTGAGATATGAGTGGATCCATATGGCAGGATTATTATCCACAGTGGTGATGCTGACATTACTTACAACATTATTCCACGTGCGCGCGCACACACACACACACACACACACATACACACACACACACACACGCAAACACACCTGGTAAATGCACATATTGTTGATGAATGCCTTGTTGCTTATCCTGACCCACAAGACAAAGTGAAGCAGACAAGCATGACAGGCAATGGACAATGTGATGTGATTTGATTTGTGTGAAAAGATGTTTCCTCTGCAAAATATATTCCTCTATCTGCAAAATGGTTCCCCTGTCTGCAAAATATGTTTCCTCTGCAAAATATGTTTCCTCTGTCTGCAATGATTTGTAGTGTCATATATTGAATCATTTGTAATGAGGAGGGGGCTACTGATGAGGTGAGAGCCACACTGCTGTGAGTGAGGGTTGATCTAGAGTGTTACTGTTGCATTGGAGTACATTCATATTATATAATCTGCAACAGTGCGACTGATTGGACGCATGTGTTAATCTCTGTGATATCATTGGATGGACTTGCTACACTCTCCCTGACCTCACTGGACATTGGTGATAATGACCATATTGATGAAGGTGCATGCTGCGCAAATCTGCAAAGCGAACATTCACGCTGTGACTTTATAATGCAGTCTGGTTAGAACATTGCCAGTTGAGATACTCCATTACTTGTACTCTCTCTCACTTGGATGATTGTGCTAACCTGCCTGACCTACTTGCTTCACAGTTCACCTTCACTCGGTTTAGTTCAGTCTATAACTAGAACGGAAAACTTTTCCCAAAGAATTTATGAACTTTGTAGTTCACTCATCTCACAAATGTATATTTTCTTCTTCTTTTCTCTTCCATGTTTTCTTCTGGCACACCTCTCCACTTCCTGTTCCTCTTGACCTTTCACGCTTCTCTCTGATTGGCCACCATTCCAGGTAAGGAATCATAATAAACTTTATTCTTTTATCATGCTGACAGTATTTCCACAACTTTAACACTGGATATTTATCATGCTGACAGTATTTCTACAGCTATAACACTGGAGATGAAAGTGAAAGCCCATTGGGAAACTCCAACTCCCATTGTCATTGTGACACAGCACTCCACACAACGAAATTGCATTTATGCCTCACCCGTGCAAGGGGGCAGCCCTCAGTGGCGCCCCATGGGGAGCAGTGCGGTGGGACGGTACCATGCTCAGGGTACCTCAGTCATGGAGGAGGATGAGAGAGAGCACAGGATAATTACTCCCCCAACCGACCTGTCGGGTGAGGAGTTGAATCGGCAACCTCAACAAGTCGGACGCCCTAACTGCTTACCCATGACTGCCCTCATATACAGATTGACAGATTACAGATTCATATACACATTGACTTCCTCTATTTAATGTTGGCTACAATGAGTTCTTGTGTTTCCTGCTGCCTAGACTATGTTCTTAGTGTTTGGGATTATCTAGACCAGACCTTGTTCTTAGAGTTTGCTAGGTGGGGATTATCTATGCTTCACAGGTGTGCTACCCTTTAGGAAGTTGAGCAGGTGAGGATTTGGTATTTGGCTTTTGGGGAAGGTGCAGGCTTTGGAAATAGAGGATAAATGTTTGTGTGGATCATGGATTAATGTGTTTTCAGAATGCGCTGTCTCCAAAAGCTCTGGAAGTGTGAATTAGACATGTTTTGGAGCGCACACTTTGTTTGAGGAATATGTTAGGCTGAGGGTGTTCTACTTTTTCACTAAACTTGGCTTACATTGTTTTCTACATTTTTTTAAATGTGATGCCTAAAATGTGCTAGGGTTCATATGCATAAGGATTTGCTGTGTCATATGTGTCAATGTGAATTGGATTATATGGAATTATATTGAAATGAATTATATTGAATTCATCTGACGCATGGAATGGTCCACCTCACACCAGATATATGCGGTATATGTGAATGAATTATTATGACTGATATATGACCTGAGTGTGGTTTGGTTCATTTGTCTGTGTGGAATGGATTACATTCATACGGTGCAATTTGGTTTGCACACCAAACACAAACAGGTGTGATGACAACATTCAGGGTCACGGCCGACTAATGAAGAATAAAGAATAAACAGACATATTATTCACGAGAGGTGAACTCGAGCGATTAGTGTGTACCACTGAAGCTGGTAATTGCAGGTGCTCCCTGGTTGCCATAGTGATAAATAGCTTGCTCTCCAACAGCTGTGTCATCCCATAATAATCATAATATTGGCTCTCACATGATATTGACTCTTCCCCAGAGCTCCGATGCACCCACACAGTGTTTGGTTTGGGAGATGCCAACAACATAACGCATTACATAAAGTAAAGTGTTACTATTGAACTCCCTTTCCTCCTTAGCCACTGTGTTTGAGAGAAGAATATTGGGAGCTGATAATTAAATGTCAACTTTGAGGAAAAGGTTCATTAGCCTGTGACAGCTTAGAACACTGGTGATCACCGACACAGTGGAGAGAGTATTTGGTTTGGAGACGAGAGAGGTGCCAACAGCATAAAGCATCACACAAAGTAAAGTGTTACTGTTGGTTTAGGGAGGCTGAGTTGGGCAGGGCCAGGCTGCACTCCAATGATGGACTGAGTTAGGCAGGGACCAGCTGTGCTTCAAGAGGTATTTTTCCTGATATTCTTCCACATTAATTTTTGAACATGCCCGCCATCCACAGAATAAACTTACCTCTCAGTTCCCCAAAGAAGCGGGGGTGGAAAGCAGAGAGGGCTGATATACTGTAGCTGTTGCTTCCTCTACAAGTTGTGATCTCGTATTTTTCGACACAGCATTTCGGGTTAGTTGAACTAAAAAGTATATACAGAGTGTCCACAGTCTCTGGCGCCTGGCTTACTGTACTGTTTGTCACACACACCTGGTAAATGCCTGGTGTTCCTTATTCCCCATCCTGACACTCAACACAAAGTGAAGTAGACAAGCGTGACAGGCAATGTGCACTGTGATATGATTTGATTTGTGTGAAAATATGTTTCTTCTGTCTGCATTTACTTATAGTATCATGTGCTGCCTCATCTGTAATGAGGTGAGGGCCACACTGCTGTGAGTGAGGGTTCATCTACAGTGCTGCTGTTGTGGGCGGGTTCATCTAAAGTATAACTGTTGCATTTGTGTCCATTCACATTACATCATCTGCAACAATGCGGCTGCTTCTCTCTCCGATGTCATTGGATGGCCGTGCTATTCTTTCTGACCTCATTGAATGGCCATGTTACTCTCCTTGACCTCACTGGACATGGGTGATAATGACCATTTTAGTGAAGGTGCATGCTGCCTAAATCTGCACATCCGAACATTCACACTGTGAAATTATAAAGCAATCTGGTTAGAACGTTGCCAGTTGAGATACTCTCCATTACCTGCACTCTCTCTGACTTCATTGGATGATTGTGCTAACCTACCTGACCTACTTGCCTCAGTCCACCTTCACATGGTTTTGTCTATAACTAGTATGGAAAACTTTTGTCCAAAGAATTCACTTAACTCATATGCAAACCCTACTATGACAAAACACAATACACTTTTGCAACTCAGTGTCCCATTATCATAAATATCTCCTGTGTAAATACAGAGTTTAGCGCTTTATGAACTTTGTAGTTCACTCATCTCACAAATGTATTTTTTCTTCTTCTTTTGTCTTCCATGTTTTCTTCTGGCACGCCTCTCCACTTCCTGTTCCTCTTGACCTTTCACCCTGCTCTCTGATTCACCAACATTCCAGGTAAGGAATCAAAACTTTTTTTTATCAAACTTTAATCTTTTTTCATGCTGACAGTATTTCTACAGCTATAACACTTTAGATTCATATACACATTGACTTCTTGTATTTATATGTTGGCTACAATGAGTTCTTGTGTGTCCTGCTGCCTAGACTATGTTCTTAGTGTTTGGGATTATCTAGACTAGACCTTGCTCCTAGAGTTTGCTAGGTGGGGATTATCTATGCTTCACAGGTGTGCTACCCTTTAGGAAGTTGAGCAGGTGTGGATTTGCTATTTGGCTTTTGGGGAAGGTGCAGGCTTTGGAAATAGAAAATACATGTTTGTGTGGATCATGGATTAGTGTATTTCAGAATGCAAGGTCTCCAAAAGCTCTGGAAGTGTGAATTAGACATGTTTTGGAGTGCACATTTTGTTTGAGGAAAATGTTAGGCTAAGGGTGTTCTACTTTTTTCACTAAACTTGTCTTAGATTGTTTTCTACATTTTTAAATGTCATGCCTAAAATGTGTTTGGGATCATAGTCATGTCTCCAAAAGCTCTGGAAGTGTGGTTTAAACATGTTTGGAGTGTGTTTGAGGAACATGGTAGGGTGTTCTGAATTTCATTTTTCACAAAACTTAGTTTGGATGTCATGCCTAAAATGTGTTTGGGTTCATATGCATAAGGATTTGCTGTGTCAATGTGAATTGGATTATATGGAATTATATTGAATTGAATTATATTGAATTCATCTGACGCATGGAATGGTCCACCTCACGCCAGATATATGCGGTATATGTGAATGAATTATTATGACTGATATATGACCTGAGTGTGGTTTGGTTCATTTGTTTGTGTGGAATGGATTACATTCATACGGTGCAATTTGGTTTGCACACCAAACACCTGACAGATAGCTGACCCCAGTTTAACTGCTGGCAGTGGGAGTGATCGAAATGGAGCAAAGTCTCCACGATAGCTGTCGTGATGTACGTGGATGACCTATTTATCTTTATGATGTACGTGGATGACCTATTTGTCTTCTTGATGACAAAATAATAGAAACACCTCTCATTTTAGAGTGGGAAGCTACCTCTTGCATCCACAGTGTATCCCGTTGGATGTGGTTCATCCTTCTTGGTGGTATGCAGACATTACCTTAGATACAGTGGCTCTTGATACATCACAAAGGCTTGCTGGCAAGGTCAAAGATGCAATAGTTACACTCGCACCAAGAATTTCTCCTTTTATTACGTTGGCTCAAACTATTTTTTAGACTCATTGGCTTACTGCCACACTGCCTGCAACGGCTGCTTCCAAAGGCCTTTCACTCCATGCAGCATTGGGGTTGTGAAAGACTGACTGAAAAGCCTTGGCAAGAGATGAACCAGATCCTGATTTTTAGGTAACTGCCGGATACCGGATCCACTGCTTAAGATGATGTCTGTAATATTCTTATGTAAGAATTCACTGCTGTAAATACAATAAAGGTACTCACTCAAGTTACATGGCAACGGATTCCTGCAGAAAATATGAACATCCTGATGAACCTTTTCAATCAGAGTGTGTAAACTACTTGCTCTGCAGGGGGTGTGAATGCAGATTAGATCTAGATTAGATTAGATTGAGATGCATTACTTAACTAAAATGATTTGCGATGCATTTCTCAACTTCCTTCACACTTCAGCTGTTGTCATGGCAGCCAACAGTACGAGTTACAGCTACTAGAAGTTTTGGGCCAGAGGGAATATACAGTATTCTAAAATGACATTCAGTTTCCCAAAAGCCTGTTGGGATTTTGGCAGAAGCAAAAGCAAATAATATTCTATCCAGGTAGTGTGTGTGTCACGGAGAACTCGGTCAGGCTGTACCTCTTTTCTTGTCGTGTCGGTTAGTTACATGTTGCTGCTGCACGTGGCTTTTTTAAAAGCGGGAGCAGACCTGCAGATGCTGCCAACAACACAATAGAGACCTGAGAGACACAATAGAGACCTGAGAGAGATGCTCCTGAGAGACTCTCCATGTTCCCATTTTCCTGCCTGACCTCAATCATGTCTTCCTCTAATCCCAAACCCAGTCAATACAACATAACGTTCCCTCTCTCCCTGTACTGTGTACGTGCCCATACACACTCTCTCTCTCTCTCCCTCTCTCTCTCTCACCCCCTCTGGTAAGCCCCAACCCCACTCACCACCCCACTCTCCCTTCCTATTGCCGCTTTGCACCTGTCACAATGACACAGAGGGTTGTCTCCTCCAACAACATGATTATTACTCTACACTGGCTTTATGGCTGAACCAGCACAAAAATAAATAAATCTATAGACAACAACACCATTGTCACAGTAACCTCACAGCTGCAACCTACACAAACCTGACTGCTCTATAGACAACAACACCATTGTCACAGTAACCTCACAGCTGCAACCTACACAAACCTGACTGCTCTATAGACAACAACAGGATTATTACACATGTTGTATGTACCTCACAGCTGTACTGGCAAACCCAATACACTGCTGTGTAGACAGCAATATGAGTTTTACTGCCGTGGCAACCCTCTGCTCTATGTTAAACAACATGATTCATACAGCTGACACTCTGCTCTACAGGCAGCAATGTGTTTATTACTGTGCCTTTATGGTTGTAGTCTACGGAAACCTCACCAACCACAACATGGATATGGCAGAGGCCTTTTAGTATTGTGATGTCAGTACAGAACAGATGCAAACCCTGAGGGATACAGCACATCACATCGCTGCCAGTTAGCAACAGATAACCTCTACACAGCACATAACAGCTCATCACATCGCTGCCAGATAACACACAAAATAAACAACCTTGCCTGATAACCGAGAAAACACAATAAAACATAAAAACACAAAAGATAAAAATGATGTGAGGCACAGACTGTGTGTTTGTGTGCCTGTGTGTATGTGTGCATTTGTGGGTGTATGTATGCGTTCAGAAAAAAGTTGTCAGGTGAGAAAGAGCGGCCTGGTGTGTTATGAGGGCTTTGACAGCGAGCAAGTGGCGATGTGAGAGAGTGTTGACATGTTGTGAATGCATGACATCATGTCTTTGTGTTCAGAAATGGCCCTCTCCTCTTTCAGGCAGCTCACACAGCTCCCAATATTCCGACATTAGTTTACATGGTTGACAGCAATGTGAAATCAAACTGAGAGGGTTTTTGCTATATAACGACAGCTCATCCTCAGCCCCCCTTAAATTTCCTTTTTGGCTGCAGCAACACTTGCCATATATCCTGAACTCCCACAGATTCAAATGAAATAGTAGTGGGTCATTCCACGTCAAATCAACAGGAGCCCGCGCACTTAAGTCTCAAAAAATTCTGAAAATATTACCAAGTGTACCCATGGTACTTAAGAGAAACACTGTACATTTATTTACATAAAAACACAAAAGATAAAAAATGATGTGAGGCACTTAGAGTGTGTGTGTGTGTGTGTGTGTGTGTGTGTGTGTGTGTGTGTGTGTGTGTGTGTGTGTGTGTGTGTGTGTGTGTGTGTGTGTGTGTCTGTGTGTGTGTTCCTGTGTGCATCTGTGTGTTTTGAAAAGGTTTTCAGGCGAGAAAGAGTGGCCTGGTGTGGTATGAGGGGTTTGACAGCTAGCAAGTGGCGATGTGAGAGAGTGTTGACATGTTGTGAATGCATGACAGCATATCTTTGTGTTCGAAAATGGCCCTCTCTTCTTTCAGGCAGCTCACATGGTATAGAAAATATGTGAGTAATCACCGGATTAAGTTTCATGGCGATATCGGCAAGCTACATTTTTTGGCCTATTCACCTGGAGTGTCTCTTGACCCTTATAATAAGCCTATGGCAGCCATGTTGAAGAAAATGAGTTCCCAAAGTCAGATTTTACTAGATTTTTAGTATGTCATTTAGCAGGTCCAATAGTAATAGAATCCATAAAAAAACCTTTTGTATCAATTTTTTTGGGGTTAAACCCTAAATGTACTCGCCTACATCCATCAGCTCTGGCTTCTTCCTTCTCTTGACTCTAATTAAGAACTGTGGTGCAATGTATTAGGGGTGTGTACGTGTGCAAGTATGCGTGCCTGTGTACTGCATGTGTGTGTGTGTGCCTGTCTGCATCCATGTGTGTGTGAGGCTGTGCGTTTAGTGTGTTACGGCTGATGTGGTGTAGTGATGTGTTCTTGTGCACTGCTCTCATCCTGACAATTATTATCTCCAGCAAATACGAGACCCAAAATACGGCAGCGTTATAGTGTAAACCAAGAACGTTGCCCTCTTATACTGTTCACATGTTTTAAGAGGCCGCTGTCAAAACAAAGTTGTAGCATTGCCATTAATAAGCAAAACAAAAGTTGAGATATCGCCAGGGCATTAATGATAAATCATGTCTTGTTTTAGAAGGAATTTCACGTCTCACACAAAAGCAGTTGAGTCAAAAGGATTATTGTATCACAGCGTAGGTGTTGTGGGAGTGTCCTGTCCCATATGTAATATCTGAGTGGTATGTCTGATAGTATCTGGATGATGGGAGGAGGTTTGTGGATGATGGGAGGAGGTTTGTGGAGGATGGTAGGAGGTTTGTGGATGATGGGAGGAGGATTGTGGATGATGGGAGGAGGTTTGTGGATGATGGGAGGAGGTTTGTGGATGATGGGAGGAGGTTTGTGGAGGATGGTAGGAGGTTTGTGGATGATGGGAGGAGGTTTGTGGATGATAGGAGGAGGTTTTAGGATGATGGGAGGAGCGTCCCTTGTGTACCTGAGTGATGTCTGATTGTATCGGAGGGTAGAAGGTGCTATTCCCATATGCTCTACCTGAGCGATGTGTTTGATTACATCTGGGTGGGTTGGTGGGGGATTATGTGCCATAGACAGAGTGGGATGACTGATTGTATCTGGGTGGGCTGGTTGGGTTTATGTGCCATAGACTGAGTGGGATGTCTGATAGTATCACAGGGTGATGGAGCGTCTCATCCTATATTGGGGGTGGCAGGTATGTGGGCAGTTCACGTCTCATAGATACCAGCTGAGTGGGATGTCTGATTGTTTCGTGACTGAATGGTGTGGGTTCACATCCCATATGTAATGTCTGTGGGCTTGGATTGTATCTCAGCAGATTGTTGCTGTGTAATGTAACATGTGGCAGCTGATGCGTATGGGGAGTGTGTGCTTGAAACATCAGGCTGAGCTGGATACATCCTCAAGAGGGATAAAGGAGGATGCAAGTAGGACGCTGGAGACGTGACATGGAGGATTAACACAGGAAATATGAGACACACACACACACACAGACACACACACACACACACACACACACACACACACACACACACACACACACACACACAAACACACACACACAAACACACACACACACACACACACACACACACACACACACACACACACACACACACACACACACACACACACACACACACACACACAGCAAATCGGATTTCATGGATATAGTGTCATGATTTTGGGTCTTGTCAGTGTTTATTAGCTGTGGAGGATATTGACAAGCTGATGACTCAGGCTTACAGAAGAGGGAATAATCTGAGGTTTTTGGAAGAGTGTGTGCATGCCTGCGCGCCTGCGCGTTTCCACAGTGTGACTGATTTCATGCAATTGATTCTGTCTCGACTTTGGAGTGAAGCAGGCAAGGTTTATTATTATTACCATATCAACAGCTATCAACAAATACTGGATATGCCAACTGGATATGAAGACTTTATGAACTTTCATGACTTTCATGAACCCTGAATGAACCCTAAGTAGCCTATACACATACCATTCAGCTTAGAAAACACTATTTCCAGTCAAGAAATGAAGAGATGATATCTCCAGTGTCCAAAAAAGACAGAAAAAGGACAAAATCCCAGCTTGTAGGGCCAGTCGCTGGTGTATTTTTGTTGTATTCCAAACTTTACTCTGGGCCAGTCACAGCTCATCCCTTCATGGAAAACAGCAGCATGTGTGACATCCAAAAAACCTGAGCTGAGATCCTGGCAATCATTCAACTGTTCAGTCATATCAGGCCAATGGCACATTCATCAACTCTGCCTTCTTCATATCAGGCACATGGCACATCCATCAACTCTGCCTTCTTACTTCTCTTGACTCTAATTGGAAATGTGCTGTGGTGTGCTATGATGTGATGTGTGCGTGCATGTGTGATTGTGATGTGTCTGTGTTGTGTGTTGGGGTCTGATGTGTTTTTTTTGCACTGTCCTCCTCATCATCATTATTATCTCCAGCAAATACGTGACAAAAACACTGCAGTGTTATTCCGTTATACTGTACATACATCAAACCTTTTATGAGGCTGCTGTCAACACAAAGTTATAAATCAATTGTCCTTCACCTGAACTGTGTGTATCTTTCTTTGTGAGTGCAGCATTGACATTAATAAGAAAAACGGGAGTTGAAATATCGCCAGAGCATTAATGATAAATCATGTGTTGTTTTATTAGACGTGTGGGTCTTAGTCCAACCGAAGATGACACAAGGACCCATTAGCACTGCCCACGGTCAGGCTCCTACAGTGTTTCACCTGCTCTGTGTTTACTACAGTAATCCCCTGCAGCATAGTTACTCCCCAAATGTAATCAGTAATCCCCTGCAGTATAGTTACTCCCCAAATGTAATCAGTAATCCCCTGCAGTATAGTTACTCCCCAAATGTAATCAGTAATCCCCTGCAGCATAGTTACTCCCCAAATGTAATCAGTAATCCCCTGCAGCATACATAGTTACTCTCTCCCCAAATGTAATCAGTAATCCCTGCAGCATAGTTACTCTCTCTCCCCAAATGTAATCAGTAATCCCCTGCAGTATAGTTACTCTCTCCCCAAATGTAATCAGTAATCCCCTGCAGTATAGTTACTCCCCAAATGTAATCAGTAATCCCCTGCAGCATAGTTACTCCCCAAATGTAATCAGTAATCCCCTGCAGTATAGTTACTCCCCAAATGTAATCAGTAATCCCCTGCAGCTCTCTCTCCCCAAATGTAATCAGTAATCCCCATAGTTACTCTCTCCCCAAATGTAATCAGTAATCCCCTGCAGCATAGTTACTCCCCAAATGTAATCAGTAATCCCCTGCAGCATACATAGTTACTCTCTCCCCAAATGTAATCAGTAATCCCCTGCAGCTCTCTCCCCAAATGTAATCAGTAATCCCCTGCAGCTCTCTCTCCCCAAATGTAATCAGTAATCCCCTGCAGTGTAGTTACTCTCTCCCCAAATGTAATCAGTAATCCCCTGCAGTGTAGTTACTCTCTCCCCAAATGTAATCAGTAATCCCCTGCAGCATAGTTACTCTCCCCAAATGTAATCAGTAATCCCCTGCAGTGTAGTTACTCTCTCCCCAAATGTAATCAGTAGTCCCCTGCAGTATAGTTACTCTCTCCCCAAAATGTGATCATCTCCTTTAAAGAGCTTTTGGAATCAGATCATCAGACACCTGCTGTGCTGCTTATAACACAAGCACCTTCCCTTCCTGACAGAATAAATGAAGCCTTTTGATGATGTGTAGTGTGTTGTGTATGTGCGTGTGCGTGTGCGTGTGTGTGTGTGTGCGTGTGTGTGTGTGTGTGTGTGTGTGTGTGTGTGTGTGTGTGTGTGTGTGTGTGTGTGTGTGTGTGTGTGTGTGCGTGCGTGCACGCGTGTGTGTTCAGAGATACAGTTGTAGTACCTCTTGGAATTAGCATGTCAGTACTAAGCATGACAACACGTCATACATTCCCTCATGATTGTGTTCTCCTCCATGGATGTATCTCTGACTGTCAGAGAGAGACAATGGCGAGACAGAACAGCCTCTCTGAACATAGAATGAGGAGTCACCTGGGAGACTGAAGTGCTGTCTGCAACCTAATTAGCATAATTATTCATTAATATGCAAATGAGCCCAGATGTTCAGCAAGCAGCAGATGTGGCATTAGTGTTTAACAACAGCACAATATGATACACTGCACACAGAGGCAACATTGACTGTGAGGAATTCAGCTAATAATCATTACAAAGGCACTCTATGGTTATCAGTTCCTTGGTAATCATGTGATTGGAGAAAGGAGAAAGTGAGTCAGACCCTGTAGAAACCTGTGTAGTAATTGTAATAATTGTAATAATTGAGTCTTAGTCATGACAGGAGGTAATCAAGGGCTACTGATTAAATGTTAAACCAACAATCTGATCACCAGAACACCTCAGCCCACAACAACATGTTTATTTACAGCACATCAGCCCACAACAACGCAGACAGAAAACAGGAGTCAGGAATCTGTAAGTAGCCGCCATGTCAGCAACCCACAACAACATGATTGCTGACACGTCAAACCACAACATGATTATTATTTGCAGCTCTCAAAGACATGTTTATTTACAGAGCTGCTGCATTTCCAGTGATGTTACTTTTAGTATTTGGCCTTGCTGCTGAATGCCCAATCAGAGTGCAAATAGCCTACAGCTAGACACACACACACGTATGATCTGTTGGACTCAGCTAGACACACACACACGTATGACCTCTTGGACTCAACACACCTGCTGTGGGAGAGTTTGGATACTAACGCACTAAGGATGATGTGGACTTTTTTATTTATGTTTTTTTTTCAATTAAGTTTATCATCCCCTGCCCCTCTTGTCTCTTGCTTGCTACAACCCCTACACCATAACACCTGCAAAGCTGAGTTCATGGGTTGCGGGAGAGATTATGTATAGAAGTAATCATCAGCCTCTTTCTAGTCTGCTTTCAAGTTCAGTGTGAAGGTATCAGTTGTTTCCATCACAGTCACGTTTCTAGAAGGCCATAATGCTGTAGCATGGGAAGAATAATCTGGAGTGGCTTGATGCTTGTGTACTGGTGTAGCTTTGTGATGCTAGCAGCACAGCTGAAGAATGTGTCAGAAATGCTCGCCACACAATGCCACTGGTATTCACACACACTAATGTGACAGAATGCCACTGGCTATCACAGACACAGGTGCAAGGTACAGAAATAGGAAGAAGTCACACTGTGCTTCGTTCTATCACAAGGAAGGTGCATGTGTACGGGTATAGCACAGCATGATCTCATGCCTCTCCTAAACTGCCACTTGACTGCTGTTGTTGCCTCTGTAGGCGATATTGTGCATCTCACATGTCATACAGCACATAATTTCTTTCTTTCTATAGGCCTCTATTCTCCTCCCTACCCCTTTCCTCACCTCTCCTTCCTCCACTTCTCCTCCCTTCCCCTCCCTTCTCCTCACCGCACCTCTCTAACCCACCCCCAAAAGTTTACATGCAAGTTCGTGCCATCTCTGTCAATGTAAGAGCCTTCCTGTAGGAGCAAGATAGAGCCGTGGAATAGACCCATTGAGAGTAAATAGAATGGAGGCCAAAATTCTATTTCATTGTTGAAGCCAAGTTGGAGCCAAGGTTGGACCCAAAAAGACCAAAAAATGGCCAAATCCCATTCATTCCTATGAGAGACATAAAGCCCTGTATCTCCCTTAAATTCCACTCCAGGGGGATCATTTTTCGCTCAACTAGTAGGTCCCCTTGCTCTCCAACTTACCAGGGTGGTGATTTTTTGTGGTGATGTTTTATTTTAGAGAGATATTAAAAGTTAAATTGACCAATGAGCATCAGAACATGGTTTGATTGACCGTTAGAAGTCTTGTTGTTGTCCAATCAGCACCTGCGTTTGGCGTTGCTAAGGTGGAATGTAAGTTGGAATGTTCCCAAATCTGGCTTCAAAGCGTTGAATGGCAAATAGCGTTGATTTGGCGTCCATTCTATTTACTGTCAATGGATAGACCATATTGTTACTGGGGATCAGGATAGAGCTGTGGAATAGACCATATTATTCCTGAGGAGCAGGAGCATCTATTCCTTGAGGATTTCTCCCTTCTCTGCCTGTAATCTGTGTGCAACAGCTGGATGACATCTTTGTTAGTGGTGGCTTGGGAAATTGGGGGAACTCCTGTGCAGCAAATGAATTGAGGGGAGGTGGTGGTTAGGTGGATGGGGGTTGTGAATAAAGGAGAGGTGGTGGTTAGGTGGATGGGGGTTGTGGATAAAGCAGGGCTTTGAACCAATATTTTTTTCCAATCGGTTCGTTCCGAACAGAAACGGAAATATAACGTTTCCGGTTTTGAGTTCCACCAATAAATTGACGTTCCCGAACCGGTTAGAACAGAAAAATAAAGTTCCCGGAACGGTTAATTTTATTCTTGTCAGCTGATTATTCCCCATATCTGACGTTAATTAACCAAGAAAGACGGAAGTACAAATGGGACAGCCTACATTCCAAACTGTTTATTCAAGCGGATGAAAAGAATGTCCTCCAGAATTTTGTCATTCAGGGACGACCGAAGTGGAGAAAAAATAAACCTCAAATATGAAAATGCGCGCTCCACGCCGACTTGGGTCACAGGAGCGCTGACGGACATAGCAAGTTTGTGCATATCTGCATTTGAACCGCCCACGGATTCCCATTAACGAAGAACATTTTTGTGTGCTTTACGTGTAAATGCGCTTCTCTGCAATTTGTCTAACAACGATGCAATTGGAACTCGGCCCTTTTGTGTGACAGTGGTTTCTCTTATTTAGGATGTGGAGTGGAGACTTTGACTGAATGGAGAAACAGCGGTAGATTACAGTGCATGTTTGATGTCACAGGACGTGAACCTCAGCCGTCATGATAACATGCCCAGGAAAATGATTACCTTTTCTGTAGTTTGAAGAGCGAAATAAAACCGGTATTAACCGGTTACCATACCAGTTTCGATTCTGCTCCTGGTAAAATACGAAAAGTTCCCGTTTTTCGTTTTCGTTCCTTGAACCCGTTCAAAGCCCTGGAATAAAGGGGAGGTGGTGGTTAGGTGGATGGGGGTTGTGGATTTGATGGGTCTACTGAGATGATGTGCTTGGAGATGCTTATGGGTGGTAATCTCCCATAAAGGGGGCGGCTATTGCTGTGATTTGGCAGCAGGAATCCTGAAATGTGCAGTACATGCGGTCACCCCATGCAGCGACAAGCAGGTAAATCTGGAATATACATGTCACCACATGCAGCGACAAGCAGGTAAATCTGGAATATACATGCGGTCACCCCATGCAGTGACAAGCAGGTAAATCTGAGACAGGTAATGCAGCTCGCAGGAGGCTCCAAGTTGAGACACTTCTGGTACTCATGCTGTTCATGTTAGGTGGGCTAAAATGTTCCTCCACTCCTTCCTCCTCCACCCTCCTTGTAGGCTGCAATGTTCCTCCTCTCCTCTTCTCCACCCTCCTTAGAAAACTTCACCACCCCCACTCCATTCTCCACCCTACCTGTAGGTCTGCAATGTTTCTCTCTTCTCTTCTTGTCTTTCCTATTGTGCTCTGTAATGATCTTACAAGGTCCCCCTCTCACTTGTGCCATGGCCAACTCTGCCTTTTGTTGGTAATTGCATCTATTGAAAACAAACTCACAATCACTCTTTTCGGTATATGTAATTTCCTCTACTGTGTGCACTTTAATAGGAATCCTTCACACAGCACAGAAGTGGGAGACATAAAAGTGTTGAAGGGGCCATGGCACAGCATGGTGAAAGATTTCATGAATTGCTGCAATGTCATCAATGTATTTCATGTGATACATTACCGTCAAGATATGAAAGCTGTAGTGCTGTGATTAAATACTGAGATACAGTTTGAGGGAAATTACAGCTGAAATAAAAAGGAAATCAGTCCATCTGATTCAGTCTATTCAAAACCCATTGATGCTAAAAAGGCTTTCGACCACTTAGATCATGAAATATTGGGCTGACCAACAGAATACAATTTTGTATTATCAGGTTGGAAGCGGTTTATTCTAAGCAGGATATGAATGACACAATTGTAAACAAAGTCGTAGTAAAGTGTGCAATGTAACTTCAACAGTTAAACAGTAGGACCAACTACACTATTTGACAGAGTTAGATAGCAGGACCAACTACACTATTGGAGAGACTTAAATTTAGCTCTATAGCCTACTTGTTGAATGACTGGAGTTACTTGTAGATGTTTAGGAAGACGTCAAGGTAGGTTTAGGGTAGAAAGCTGTGTTCATCAGAGGGGAGGAGTTGCAACACTTCAGCATTTACTGTGGTACAGAAAAGGCTATTGAATAGCACAGCCAACAACTTGTTTCTTAATATGTTCATATGGCGTTGTTAATGCTGGTTGTTCTCTGAAATGAAGCATCTCTCTCTCTCTCTCTCTCTCCCTCTCTCTTTATTGAAATAGGGACCCCACTCTCTGCAAATGAGGTCGGTGCCCTGCTCCTGTGTTGGGAGTTAATTCAATTATGGTCATATTATTTTTATCATATTTTTTGCCCATCGTAGATTTCATATTTGCCAATGACCCTGCATTAAAGTGAGCAGTAGATTTCTCCGCTTGGCCACTGCACTGCATGCGGTCATGACATTCCTTTAAAGGTTAATAGCATATAGAGTGGCACTGGGCGTCTTAGCTGGAGAATATACACATTTAAGGACACACAAAGGAAACGGACATAATGATCTAATCTACAGAATAATAGCATGTAATGTTGTGCACAATTCTCTAAACAGTTGACGTAATGATAATGACGTAGTTATTACAATAGCTATACTGTAATCAGGGAGCTCAATACACTGAAATAAAATACTACTCGTTGTTAATGTTAGCTGGCAAGACCAATTATGCTCTTGATTCAGGCATTCAAATTTGAATTGAATAAATGCATCTGATTGTCTAGTGAGTTGAATTTAGGATCCTGTTAGAGCAGATGAGAGTGACAGGAGTTGTCAGAGGAGTATGTGTAAACTGGAGGCATCAACATTTAACATGGCCGTGCCATCATATCTGAGGCAAACCATGTAAGAAACGCTGTCATAACCATGCCTGCACTAAACCTGTCACAAGTTGATTGTTAAAGTCATAAAACTGTAATGCTAATATATGGCCATGGGTCATGGAAGCACTAATAGAGTTGTAAATGATGATGGCTGATGTTGTATGGCCATAAACTGTCACTATGACAACCGCTATGAGAGATCTGATGGAACACTGTCATTGGAGGAAGTATGCAGTCAATGATTTCCGTCTCATAGTTCCAAGATGGCTATTCAATATAGCTGGTTTATAGTGGCAGACACATCAAAGGCAACCCTGAGTAAGCTCTAATAAAACAATATAATGACCAGGGTTCACGTTAGCCGGCTGTGGCCGGACATTGGCCGTTTGCATGCATGAATGGCCGGCAAAATAAAATGTGGCCGGACAAAAATGTCCGACAAAAATGACAGCAATTACTCAGTAAATAATATTAGCTCATTTTAAATAGGCCTACTTAAAGTTACAAGACACCAGTAGGCCTAATATGAAACTGAACAAAGCTGAAAATATTTGTGAATAGCCTATGTAAATGAACTTGTCATGAACAGCACGCAATATTGCTTGCGCTCTCGTCCCCACCATCGTTGTCCCCAATCACGTTATGCTTATAATCACTTGACTCACCCTGGCTGCTGTGCTGTCGAGGAACGATTCTGTTGTAGGCTATTTTTACCATTATATCAGTGAACAGAACAAAGGGCATTGCATTTGCAAAACCTTCATGCCCAGTTGCGAAGTCAAGCCTAACGGTTTGGGACTCAATGGCATGCGCAGCATCGCAGTATCGAATCACTTTCACTTTTACCTCAGCTGAAAAATGGTGGTGGATCTCCAAGTAGGCTACAGAGGGTCAAGTTAAACATTCCAGAGAACGATGGACTCGCGAGAAGTCCCAGTGAAAGTGCATGCATGGCTTTATTGTTTTCATCACCGGCCAAAACGTGTAGCCCAGAGCATCGTACGGAATGTGTCAATTCCATTACTTTCGAGAGCGCAGAAAGACAACGCAATACAGTTCAAATGTCAGTAGCGTCGATACCATTAGGCTACTGCACTGTTGCCTCGTCACCCAATTTGAGTAGGGAAATCCTCTTCGGGTTTGCTGATAAAACACACTGTTTGAGTTGATAATTTAGGGATCTGCGCACAGCACGTTGGCTGGCTGTTTTTTTCTCTCTTTCAGTTCGAGCTCTCGAGTGTGTGAAAGAAAGCGCGCGTTTACTCCCCGGCCCGTGCGCATAAGCAGGGCTCTAAATTAACACCAGCCAACTGGCGAAATGTTAGTGAAATTTAAGTTTTGCTGACAGAAAAGAACAATTTACTACACTTTGACCCATTAGGGAGAGTGTGTTTGGCTATTTGAGGGAAGGTCCGTTAGATATTTCAAATGTCCGGTATTCTGCAATACAGCCGGCCACTTGTCCGGCCAGTGAGAATTCTAGCGTGAACACTGATTATGACCTCATTACTTTTAGCAAAACAAAGCCATAGACCCCTTTTACTAGTACATGAGTACTGTATTAAAACGTCAGAGCAATGTGATGTAATGTAGTGCAGCGTCATATAATGTGCTGTATACTGTGCAGGTGAGTGAATGAAAAGTGTCGTCAGTAGCCAGTGTGTCTCCACAATGTCGTCTTTGTTTCCTATTTACAGTGATCTCATCCATCAGCTGCTGTTTCCACATCATGCTTTAAGGTCCTGTCTCTGAAAGAATGCAAATGGAAGATTTGTCTCCTTTCTCCTGTTTTCCTGAAACAGGTGCCTGTTACTACTCTCAGAGTATACACAGAAAAGGTCTAAATGCACGCTGTAGAAGATTTGACTGAATTACTGACTCAATTTGGCTCAATTAGTGTTCAATGACTGTCAATCAAACACTGACAGTAGGACCGAATAACATATCTTAAATTTAACTCTTTAAGTCTTGAATTGGCACTGCACATGTGCTGTGCACAACCCACATAGTCATAATCTGTAGTGTTGTGAGTACACTGACCACAGCAATGAGATGCATATTGATCTCTGGTCCCCCAAACTTATGAATTAGGTTTGTATTGATCCAGTACTAATTTAACCCAGATCACATAAATAGTGTCTGGCTGTGGACAACTCTAGACGCTCCCTAAAGTCCATGGTATGTGCTCAGCATATTCACATATTCAGAGTTTCATCGCTTTTTCTAGATTGTAATCTCTCTCCTGCACACTCTAACTGACTCACACACAAACACCAACATAAACATTAAAACCAGTGATGGCAATACAGGCTACAGACTGCCTTGAAGAAGAGAAACAATCAGAGAGGCTCTATTGTGAGGAGTGGAAGAGCTGGTTGAAGCACACACACACGCATGCGCACGCGCACTCGCACGCGCACGCGCACACGCACGCGCACGCGCACGCGCACGCGCACGCGCACGCACACACACACACACACACACACACACACACACGGGAAACAGTAGGGTGAAAGTGGTGCCCTTTGTCCCACTTTGCTGTGCCGAGCTGGGCTGCCAAACTGTCACTGTCAGGCCTGAGGCCCCACTGAAGTGTGAAAAGGGCTTTTAATGGCCGACAGCACATCCCAGGGCCACACTGTAAAACTGCATTTTAATGGTACAGCAGTTTGCAGCCCTTTTAGGCCACCAGCCTTCACTCAGGCCAGAATTTTACAGATAAATTGATTTCCTCCCCTTCTCTCCTTCTCCTTCTCTTTTCCTGATTATCCTTCTTTGTCCTCTACAGCCATATCAGCATTTCCCTGCTCTGTCTGCATTCCATCATCTCCTCTCTCCATTCCTCCATCATAGTGACTCTACCTCCTCTCTCCATTTCTCCATCATAATGACTCTGCCTTCTCTCCATTTCTCCATCATAGTGACTCTACCTCCTCTCTCCATTTCTCCATCATAATGACTCTGCCTTCTCTCCATTTCTCCATCATAGTGACTCTGCCTCCTCTCTCCATTTCTCTGACACAGCCATTTCAACACAGATCTTCTCCTCCATTCTTTCCTCTTCTCAGTCACAGCCATTTGCACTTAGATTTCTCTTCCTCCTCTCTCTTCCTCGGCACATCCATATAATCATATCCAAATATTTTCATGCATAAATTCCTTTTATCACAACCATTTCAGCTCAGATTTCTGTGCCCTTTAAATTTTACGACAGAGCCATTTCAGATCAAACCTACGCCATCTCTTCCCCTCGTCCTCACCTCAGAAAAATCCCAAGGAACTGTCCAGTCAAGTGGTTGTTGACACATTACAAAGTGGGACAGTGGGGGCAGCTAAGGTCTCAGCTGAGGATGCAGCTCTTAGGCTCTTATTTGTTTCTGTTTTACACAAAAGTTAGACAACGTTGCTGTCAAAAATGAATTTAGTATGAGAAGTGCCCCTGGGTTCCCCGGGCTAATACTCCGTCTAGTAGCTGGTATGCTGGTCTATGCATCTACTGTATGCTTGAATATCCAGACAAAGAGGACAGCTCATGTAAGCTACATATGCATGAGAGTCCTAGTCGAGTGTCTGACGTTTGAATAGTAAAACAAGTATCAGAACAGGAAATGGAGTTTAGAGTTTCAGGCCTGGCAACTGTTACCCAAAAGGCAAGTTAATATGACTGTATTTGACAACAGACAACCCTGCCCTGGAGACTATGTGAGAATTAGACCAGCAAAATAAAGAATAAAACCTGTAGTGGCTTTCTAAAAGGTGAAACATGTGTTGGAAGTGGAGTATATTTCTCAGCAGTGAGGCTCTGTGACTCAAGGTTGAATGCAAGTGAAAAGTCCCATTGCATAAGTTTCACAACATTCACTTCATGCAGATTTTCATAGTAGCATTAAAGCAATATTAACTCTAATAGCATGCCTCCAAAGCGGATATATTGCACAACAGTACTGCTCTATGACTCAAGGTTGAAAACAGTGGAAAGTCCCATTGCATCACTTTTACTGTGACATATAGCGGTCCATTTATTCACATTATGTAGCACTGTTCCATGCATCTCATGCCATTGAGTGCTACCTCTATCAGCAGAGACAAAGACATGCCAATTGTACCTAATGATTAGCTGCTTCATAAATAGGACTAATTGGTTCCCAATGGTTACTAATTGCTGGCTGGTTCCTGTGCCATTCCATTCTGTTTGTGACCCCAGAGCTTCTCAAGGGTATCTGTTCCTTCATTTCAGTGATACAAACAAGTGAGTTGAGATGAGATGAAGTGTGTTGTAGCGGACCGCCCCTCTGACTTGGCCAGTCAGGGGACTGCGCTACCTTTTCACTACACTTCCCAGCGAACACCACGGCGCTCCAAGTCATGCGGGGAGTGGCCTCTTGTTAAATAGCCCAAGTTCAAGATCAATGGCGGGTGAGACTGTTCTGTGATAACAGCGCGTGCAGAGAAGCAGAGCGAGAGAGAAGAACAGGAAAAGTGTGCGCCATGAAGAGAAGTTTTGCACAGCCGTCGCAAGTTTCCAGTTCCATTCCTTGTGCCGGAAGAACGGAGTAAAAATCAAGTTGTGAAGAGGATTCTTGTCTGCTGTTCGGCAAGGTGAAACCCACGTGGACCTGGGCAACTCCAACAACGCTGGAGTCGTTGTTCTCGTGCACCTTTGCTGGCGTTCAGACCTGGAGGCATCCTCAGATCACATTCGCTGTCAGGACGCATCCTGGATCAGGGCGAACAGAACACTTGAACACAACGGACGGTAAACTTTCATCTTCGTGCACCTGGCTCTTCCTCCACTCTCAAACTCGTTGCTGCTCTTACAGCTCTCATCCCAACCATCTCTCCACACACACACACACGCACAACACGCACATAATTATGGACCTTTACAGACTATATTTATGTTTGTGTTTATTATTTTCGAAACCTTGAATGCCTTGTTTGAAATGATGAAATCGTGATCACTAAAAGAAAAGAAAAGATAACTCTTGTGTTGAACTGATTTATTTGTGTTTGGTAACTATTTTGTGTTTAAATGCTGACGTGGCATCTCTTACTTAAAACTTTGGTAGTTTGTTAAACTGCCTGGCGCCTGAACCAGACTTTTGAAGTACATTTTCATATTCACCCTCAGTAGGCTAGGGGGCGTCACGTTACAGTGTGTATCCTTGCAGCGTCTCTGACGGCATTATTGGAAGATCTCCCCACTGACTCATGTGTCTCCAAGGTCCTGGCATCTACACATGTCTCCACAATATCTCACTACTCAATCTCTCATTCTCTTGCTCACGTTTTCCACATAAATGTTCAATGGTGGCACATGTCTTTGAGCTCAGGTACCCCGTGGTCCAGTCAGACATAGACTCCTTGGGGGGAAATAACACTCCATTTCACAGCTCTGTCTCCCCACTGACTCCTGTGCTGCTGTCTCTCAGGAACCTTGCACCGTGTCCATTCTCAATATCTCTCCACTATCCTGCTCTCTCCTCTTCTTGCATCATCACTGCTCAATGGCAGCACGTGTCTTTGAGCTCAGGGCCCTGTGGTCCAACCCTCCATTCTGTCTGCTCCTTCACAGCACATATTCACTTCTTCCTAAGGGGAATTAACTCCACATTACACAGCTCCGGCTCTTTCAAAGCAGCCCCAGCTCCCCAAGCAGCTCCCCAATCCTCTCCTTCACAACCCCGGGGGATACGCAGGCAGCCAAGGATGATGCGTGCGTGCGTGCATGTGTGTGTTTGTGTGCGTGTGTTTAATATGGGCACTGCAAAATGTGCAAATATTTCTAGGGTTTGTGCCATATTTTATTTTATTTTATTTTCCTGGTAGTGCATCGGATGGATCCATTCGTGCTAGGGGTGAGGTTAAACTTCAGAAACTAGTTTGGAACTGGATCAGGTAGAGGGGAAAATACTCTGGTGTGCCTGTGACATTGCAGAAATACAGAGTAAATCTCACTTATAATTCAACTGCCAGATTCAGGGTGCAATGTGTTCTTTTGAAGCAGGTATAGATTTATTTTATAGAGAATGAACATTTTATTTGTTTAGCAGATGTCAATACATTCTGATGTGTGTCTGATACACTCAAGCATTATTCATGAGAAGGACAAAAAAGAGACTAGAATAAAATGCAATGCTCTATGTTGTATTGGTAGGAGACAAGCAGAGACTGCAAAAATCTAGTTTGCCCTTGCAGGAGACTCACCATGGCCGGTCTCGTCAACACCACAGCAGAATGACATTCACACTTTCACATTGCTGCGCTAATAACGAGGAACACCTAAGCGGATGTGATTGGAAAACACATTCAGCATTTGACAGCCAAAAAAGTTATTAGACAGCCAGTCCATTGAGAAGAAAACTTCTCAAATGTGACATTTGGGGTGCATTCCAATATGCAGACTTGCATCCTCCACTTGTGCTTGTGGCCTCGTACCAGGAAGTAATACGTGATGACATCACTGACAACAGCATTGTATTTCAATATCTTACAAAAGCTCAATCTTACAGTCATTGTCTCATTTGCAAACTGGATGGTGAACGAAGAACAGTCCCACACAACTTGTTGTGGCTAGGCTGACAGCAGGGAAACTGAAATGTTTTCACCACGGAGGAGGGGCGTCAGCAAAATGTGAAGCTACAAGCGAAAGTGGAGAAAGGGAATGCACCCTAGATGTCCGACTTACACTAGTTTGCTCTGCGTCCTAACCTTTGGCACTCCTAAAGTGTCTGACCATTACGATTAGACAGAGTGGTTTCACAAGCTTACACCTGTCGAGATGAGACAGTCTGGTCTGGCAGTGTGTTCACACTGCTGCTGGTGTACTTGACAGACCTTTTTATATTTATTTTCTTCAAAATGCTACTATTACCATGTCAGAACGCTATAAAGGACTTTTTTTTTTTTTTAGGAAAAGCACAAAAACACAACAAATACCTCTTAATGTATGTCCTCTACAAGTCTTCTGTTGTCCAGTCTTGCACTTTAAATGTCTGTATGAGCACTGTCTATGTCCATACTGTCTTAAGTCCATGTATAAGTACTGTCTATGTCTATACTGTCTATGTCCTTACCTTAATTAGTCTATGTCTGTATGGGAAAGCAAGAAATGTAATTTCAAATTCTTTGTATGACCAGTGCATGTAAAGAAATTGACAATAAAACCTACTTGACTTGACTTGATATATCTCTATCCAGAGAAGATGTGCAGGGTACTCCCTTAAGGCCATCGCCTCTTAAAAAAGCGTATTAAATCTTCACCTCTTCTGGCCAATGTTTAGGCTACTCCCTTAAAAATTCAGCTCCTAGAAAACATTTTAAATCTCCATCTCCTCTCGCTGATGTTTTTGGCTGGTTCCTCAGGTGTCTGTTTTGAAAGGTCATCAGTCAGTTATGGCTTCAGCTGCTGCACCTCCATGTCCCCAAGTTGTGTGTATTCTCTCTGATGAATGTTTTTACTTTTTTAGTTTGGACTGGACTGCTCTCAGTTTCTCAGTTTGGAGATGAGTGGAGTGTCTATATCTGCCCGAATGGAAGCATATTACGTACATGTCCAACAGAATGTCTGGTCTTACCTATCTAGATGTTTATCATGGGAATAAACATGTGGTCTGTAAGGTTGTATAAAATACCTACTGTACATGAGTACAGCTATGTCAATACCGTATACTCTGCCTATATCGGTGCATATTAGTTGTCCAACAGAATGGCTGGCCCTGCCCATCTACATCTGTGATTAAAGATGTGGTCTTGTAAGGTTGTATGTAAATGCCTATATGCTTGATCTATGTAAGTACCTACAATATATGCTCTGCCTATATGGGAGCACATTAGATAGCCATGAATGAAGTTGATCAGAATATATATGGCAGCTGACCACAGTCCCTTGGATTGGGGCCAACATTTAGCAAGGACAATATCAGCTGACCACAGTGGATTGTGTGTGTGTGTGTGTGTGTTTGGGGGGGGGGGGCAGCAAATGAAAAATTTATTTGCAAAACGGTGTATCTCCATTTTTTGACTTTTGCATTTTATTATTGGAAATGACTGTTGAGAGGTCCTATCACCTATGTGTGAATTCTTACCATTCAAATATTTTCTATAGAGATACACCGTTTTGCAAATAAACCCTTCAAATGTAGAATAGATATCATGCAGATCTTGGATTGTATCCAGCATTTGACAAGGACGAGATCTCCATGATGTCTATTCCACATTTTCTGGCCCCCTCTCTCCTTATTTTCTCTGTACCTGCTGTTTATGTCCTTGGTGTTGCCTTGTGCCGTCTTTTCCTGACTAAACTGCATTAGTGCATGTGCTTCATGTGGTTTATGTGTGCCGTGAGTGTTATTTTACCTGCTCATGGTTATTACAGTTTGTCCTTGTTCCTCTAGTGAGGTCATATCAGGAGAGACTCAATACACACACTGAATCCCCCCTTAATATTTGTTTTGTGTGTGTGTNTGTGTGTGTCTATGTGTGCTCTGTTAACATCTTGTTTATGACTGCTGAGCTTGTAATGACCTTAAATGTTCATCATAGGTAAACTAATTAAGTTGAAGGGGCGGTTATCTTGCAGCTGCAGCTGAGGGCTTAAATCCATTTTAGTCCTCCCCATGTCTTGCCAAATAAATAAAGAAAGGAACAAAAATGAAAGGCAAAGGAATAGAAGACATTGCGTCCAACTGCTATGAGTGTCTATATTCCCTCAGTTGTGTGTGTGTGTGTGTGTGTGTGTGTGTGTGTGCATGTGTGTGTGTGCATGTGTGTGTGTGTGTGTGTGTGTATGTGGCTTGTGAGGGCATAATCTCTGCATGCACTCTAGCCTCATTAGCTCCAATTAATGCCACACATCTCTCTCTCTCTCTCACACAGACATACACACACACACACACACACATGGGTGCCGCGGGGGGGGGAAAGGTGTTACAAATTGTAAGGGCCCAACTTCATTGACAGGGCCCCTGGAAGGATGCTGATGAAATAATTTGTCATTCTGGGGTCCCAAAATTTGAATCTTTCATGGGGCCCAACATTTTTACCAGCGCCCCTGCACGCACACACACACACACACGCACACACACGCACACACGGAGAGAGAGAGAGAGAGAGAGAGAAAGAGAGAGAGAGAGAGCGCACCCATGCCATTAAATCCATTTCATGGCTCATTGAGCAGCTCAACACTGAACATTTTCTGACCTCGTCAAATTAAAGAATTCCTGCATTAGTGATGCCTCTGCAATGGTGGCAAAGGATTCACAGCTGGAGCCGAATGTCAATGCTCAAAATGAACATTACATTTTCAGACCCCCATCAGACACAGTTCAGTTAGCAGTTAGTTCAAGTGGTGTTAATCTGTCTTAACGGAGCACATCTTGCCATTTTAGTCATACCTGTAGAGGGAGAGACCTGCTGACATCACCAATCATCTCACCCCAAGAACAGACAACAGAACGAGGCTGATTACATTTTCATGCAGTGGTAGATTGCATCACATTTATTATTTTATCACTTACAGTATTAATGTGACGAGCAGGGTATTGGTTACAGCCCCTGGAGCAATGTAAGGTAAGATACTGTCATGACTCGATCTGTTATCTCCCTATTTTTGCATCATCAGGCCTTAGACTCCCTGGTGACATGGTGGCAAGAGGGGTTGGGGGACATGGTTGCACGTTTACACACGGCGTGCAGGTAAGTGAGGCGTGTGTATGTGTGGTCAGGTGTTGTGACAAAGCAGTTGGAGACCTCAGAATCCTTAATCCTCCCCATGAGAATGGCCTTAACCCTCCCCATGAGTTTGGCCTTAACTGCCACCTCTTTTACAAGTATGTTAAAGGTTTGCAACAGCTTGGGTCAGAGTTCATAATTTTACCACCAGTCAACCTCTCAGCCCCATGCGTCAGGAGGGACTAGGGTTTAATATTTTTCCCGAAAATGGCATGAATCAAATCCCGGGATAGGACGACCCATATCCCGGGAAATCCCGTTTTTGTTTTTTCTCCTCCCATTTTTTGATCTAGTCATGTAGGGGCTATAATTCAACTGTTCCTCGCAGCATGCAGCGCTTATCAATGACTGGCGGATTGTTGGTGACGGTGACACCAAGTCGCCTGCCCGTCCCCCAATTCCGCCCGCCTACTTATAGCCTATATAGGCCTACTAGTTAATTATGTGTCCACTGTTTAAGTCAGGAATGGATATCGACATGATACGGAGTTTGTATGCTTAATATTTGAAACGGTGATGACATTTAAAACCGAGTCAAACGGCCATAAACAGCATTACAATGAAGGGTGTCGTAACTGCAGATGGAACGACATTCTGGCTATAAACTCGCCCTGGCCGCTTCCCTGTTTCACTTTAGGACCAAAAGTAGCCTATTCAACCGTTTCCACAGTTCCTGCATCGGTAAAGCCAGGACTACACGTGTGAACCAAATCAACACAACAGCATGAAGGAATAATAAACGGAAATACAGACGTGACCTGAAATCAAGCGGGCGGAATTGGAGCCTTTCGCCAGAGGGACTCACTAGTTTGACGCCGTGTCGCCCGAGAGGGCTGTTCTTGCGCCTAAACTAGTGAGTCCCTTCGCCAGAGAAGCTAGATTTTGGACATGCTGGACGTTATCGCCAAATTACGATAGAAAGGACAACCAATGTTAGCTAATATTGCTCATTACCTCATCTACACAGTTGCCGCTATCCAAAAATATACGAGAGCATAATTAAATAGTATTTGAAAGAGTGATATTATCACGTTTTCAGTGAAGTGATCAGTGAAGTGGGCGGAATTTGGCGACCTTACTATTATAATTCACTCACACAAAGTGCATTTCGCACTGTCACTGTCCAATTTCAGAAAATGCCTCCAGGCAAAACCCTGTAGCCTACTGCTGCTGAGCCTGAAGTGTTACCAAAGATTCCCTATTCTAAACCGTCTCTGGTGTTACCGCTGCTAGATTGCACTGTTGCTTACTGTTGCTAGGACAACAAATAGACACGCACTTAATTTTTTTTTCCCGGTTTCCCGTCATGGCTTTCCCGGGAAACGGGAAATTGTTTTGATCAGATTTCCCGGGAATCCCGGGTCCCGGGATTAAACCCTAGGAGGGACCCTTTAGACCCCACACCCTCCCCTCCTCCAACACCTGTCTTTCCCTACTACTCTCCTCTCTTCTCTTCACCCTCCTCTCCTCCACCACTCTCCCCCTTCCTCTCTCTTGTCTTCACCCTCCCTTCCTCCACCACTCTCCCTCTCTTCTCTTCACCCTGATTCCTCATTTCCCCTCTCCTCTTCTCTCTTCTTACCCTCTCCCAGGTCCCTTCATTTCCTTCCCTCCTTTCTTCCTCTCCTCCCCTCTCCTCTCCTCTCCTCTCCTCTCCTCTCCTCACCTTTCCTCTCCTCTCCTCTCCTCACCTCTCCTCACCTTTTCTCTCCTCTCCTCTCCTCTCCTCTCCATCCCCTCTCTTCTCCTCTCCTCTCCTCTCCTCTCCTCACCTTTCCTCTCCTCTCCTCTCCCTCTCCCTCTCCTCTCCTCTCCTCTCCTCTCCTCTCCTCTCCTCTCCTTTCCTCTCCTCTCCTCTCCTCTCCTCTCCTCTCCTCTCCTTTCCTCTCCTCTCCTCTCCTCTCCTCCTCTCCTCTCTCCTCTCCTCCTCTCCTCTCCTCTCCTCTCCCCTCTCTCCCTCCTCCTCTCCTCTCCTCTCCTCTCCTCTCCTCTCCTCTCCTCTCCTCCTCTCCTCTCCTCTCCTCTCCTCTCTCCTCTCCTCCTCTCCTCTCCTCTCCTCTCCCCCTCTCCTCTCCTCTCCTCTCCTCTCCTCTCCTCTCCTCCTCCTCCCACTATTCACAAAGTAATGTGCAATGGAGTGCAGGGAAACTCTACAAAGTAACTCTGTTAGCAACTTGTCAAAGTGCAGCATTAGTGTGCTGGTGAATTAATGCATTGGCATAAAACGGTATTCATTTGAAAATTAGAGTGGCTTCATATAGGGGCTAATTCCCATTAAAGTCAAGGCAAAGGTTATTCACATTAAAGCTGTGGTAAGGCAATTGACATGTCAGGGTGAAAGTGATTGACATTAATGTTAAGACAAAGCAAAATTAGGCTATCCAATGCAGTTTAGTATTAATGTTATGGCAAAGCTAATATCATGCTGCCACTGGTTTTAAATTGTCATGGCATGGCAGGCACTGTCCAACAACCAAGTAGTCATGGGGGGGGGGGGGGTGTAATGGCAGCAGATGGATGATGTGTCGGGGCCAGATGATGTCAGAGGCAGCCTGAGGTAAGAGAACACACCAAACAAATTGGAGGAGCATGTCACCAAACAGATTGGAGGAGCATGTCACCAAACAGATTGGGGGAGCATGTGTGTACTTATTTAATGGGCAATGAGGAATACATGAAATCATATTTGTAATGGGAGCTGAGTGCATTGTGTGTCTGAGCTCTCGCCACTATTCAGAGAGAGAGAGAGAGAGAGAGAAAATCAAAATAGAAAGATTAAAGAAAGTGGAGATAAAAGAGAGAGAACAGTTTCCTGTTTTGAAGTGGGATTAACAGCCCATGTGGGGGTTTATGGGTGGTTGACGTTTAAGGGTGTAACGCAAAAAAAAAAAAAAAGTTTTTCAAATTCCTGAAAAAAATGATGGATAAAAATTGGGAAAAAGTGGTCTGTGGAATTTCACCTTATTTTTTCCATTTTTGGGAAAATGTGTCCTGCATCAACACATAGCATAGGCATGTCACACCGCAGGAAAATGGAGTCACACCACAGGGAATTCACTGCATTATGGCCATTTTAATCCTTTTGTATACATGACTGACATCTGAGCTCATGCTAACTTGATAATGATATCGTGTTTAATCTTAATATGTGTTTTCATTAATAAAAAACTTTTTTTTTCTCCTATAAGAGCAGTCACACCACAGGACACCATAAAATGAACCTAAGCATTGCGTGACAGAAAGATTGCAATATGAAGACATATTAAGAGGTTAAGAGTCACCTTAAACTTCCACAGCACTCTCCAATAACTGAGGTACTGACTGGTTAGGAGCCAGTCTTTAAGACCCTTGTAGTTGGCCTTGCAGCTGCCCATTCACAAACATTGACATACATGTCACCCCACAGGACGCAATTTGTGTTACGAAATTGAACTTGTAGTTAATATTACTGTTTTGAGTTTTTTCCACATTCACATATCTTAATCTAAAGTTAAGATTTATGCAATCATGCCAAATGCTTCATACATTATTCAAAATGTTGTTGGTTAATTCATATATATATTATTATATATTGTTTCATTAATGTTACAGTCACACCGCAGGAAATTTGACATATAAACCTTTACATAAATCTTAACAAAAATGTTTCTTCTCATCTAAGACTAATATGAAACATAATGTACCACATCTTCTTTCATTGACATTATTTTTTTTAAAGGAAAATAACAGTTTTGTAGGTTTTTAACCAATGTTACGAAAAAACAAAGTGTCACGTCTCCCACCCTTATATTGTGTCTTGTGTGGTGTTGGTAGATTGCCGTTTGATTGCACTTGATACGTTTTTTTTCCTTTTCTCTCCTCCTCAGCTGCTCCATGAGTCCATCAGCCTCTCTGGCTCTCCACTCACTATGGGGAGAAATAATATGATAAGCTCTGCACCACTTATAGGCTACTTATGTGTTGAGGACAGTTTGGACAGTTGCTTTGTGGCTGCTTAAGCTGCTTTATCCATATTTGAGCCACACAGTAGGGGCCTTTATGACAAGAGACAAGACTATGGCACAGTCTTGCTACAAACTATGTGTAGCAGCTTCACTGGACAGTGGAAAGCAGATAATACATTCTGGCATCTTTTGCAGGGCATTCTGGGTAGCGCTTATACACTAGCTGTACACAAACAAACTTTTGATTATGAAATGGATACAGTAAAATATTCCACTGCTTAGATACAATAAAACAGCAGGCGGGGAGAAAAATGGGAAAAGAATAGTTACCGATCTCCTGTCTCTAAAACAGAAGTAGTATAAATATCAGGCAAACAGCAGCTGCCTGGTTATGGAGAAAAGAACAGAGAATAAGAAACTACTGGAAAAGACAACTATTAGAAAAAAAATAATAACTGTTAAAAGGGGAACTCCAGTAGATTGTAAGTATTTGTTTCTGGGAGTCAGACAGGGAAGGCACTAGAAGAACGAAATATAACATCCGGTTTTAGTTACACGCACAACTGCTGGGTATCACCCCCTTTCTTATCTGCAGTGGCAGATAGAAAATAAATTGCACCAAACAAACCTTTTAACCTTACCGCTCTCCTCAACAGACCTTTTAGTTGTAGCTGCCATGTAGTCTTCAAGAGAGCTCATTGTAGCTGTGTATTTAATTCGCTTTATATAATATAATATAAAGTAATGTAATGTTATTGTAGCTGTGTATTTAATTCGCTTTTTTCATGGGAGAGCTGTTGTAGCCATCCACACTCTGGCTTAATGGCACACACTCTCTCTCTCTCACACACACAC
>NC_085863.1:642243-667066 GCF_034702125.1 Engraulis encrasicolus | reverse complement strand
GGGGATTTTCCATTAGCAGTATGAACTGTCAATAAACCAGTCAATATGTGGCTATATCATGTAGATTTTAAATGGCCAGGTGGTAAATAGTCAATACAGGGCAATTGGTAGCTATAAAAATGGACAAGGGCAAGACCAATGTGTAGGTACTGTATGCCATGGGGAAGGGGCTAATGCATAGCTATGAGATGAAGCAGGCGCTAGACCTGGTGAGACAGCGGCTGGTGAAAGGGTGAGACGTGAGACAGTATCTGGTGAAAGAGCTAGACTGTATGCCATGGGGCAGTGGCCAATGCAGAGCTATGAGATGAAGCAGGCGCTAGACCTGGTGAGCATACCTGTCAACCATCCCTAATTTCCTGGGAAACTCCCTAATTTTAACTCATTTCCAGATTTATATATATATATATATATATATATATATATATATATATATATATATATATATATATATATATATATATATATATATATATATATATATACATATATATATATATATACTGTATATATATATACAGTATATATATATATATATATATATATATATATATATATATATATATATATATATATATATATATATATATATATAATTTTTTATTCAATGAAATAACCGAAATGCGCAATTACGCTCCTCTGGGAAAAATCGAGACCTGCATGACATTAACCCAATGGTCCCTCTGTTATAATGTATATTTGTAGTAAAGTGCACATCACACTTCTATTATAAATGATGAATTTGTACTGTAACAGGCATTTGATAAAGCTCATATATTATAGACCTCATATATAGAGATGAAATGTTAATACTTATTATTCGTTTTGTATTGGTTGTAATTAAATAATAAATATAATTGGATTTGTATTGGTTCCTATTAACCCTATCGCGCCGGATGCATCATATATGTCTCATCAAATTCAAAGCCCTCTCCACGCTGACACAAAAAAAATCGATCTGAAAAACATCCTGCGTGTCATTTCCAAACGTCCTGCAGTACGCGGAAACCGCCACAAGAGAGCAGCGGTCGACAACAAGTTGACCACAGCTCGGCGAAAAACAGGAAAATGGGGTGGAAGCGGTTTCCCTGACCGACGCTGAGATTTCGTCAAATTGCATAAGGTTTGTGTACAAATTTCCGAAATATAACTCTACATCCTTTAATTTGAACACTTGCTTTGTGCAATTAAGCAAGGAAGAGTTTATATTTTTACACCGTGTTGCAGAGAGATCGTGCTAAAACTGATGAGACATATAAGCACCATCCGGCGGTGGCAGGAAGTCAGCCATCAATGCATTTGCTCCATAGGGAAACTTACAAAGCACACCACGACGATCGTTTAACAAAACACACAAGTTGTTTTACTTCAAGACAAAGATATTGCCTTAAGAAACAGGTTTTACTTGCAATTTTGAAAATGTAATACAAAATGTTGAAATTATGATCTCGTAAAAAATGCATTGAAGTGAATGGAGAAATGGTCCAATTGTAGTAATGGACCCATATATTCAAATTACACATCAAAAATGAATAATGATCTATATTACACTCATAAATAGGTTGTTGAGCATCCAATCAGCTATGTTTTTACATAGATTTAAAAAAATTACCCAACCAGGCTGTGGGAAATGTAAAATATGGTCCTGCTAAAACAAGGATAGGCTTAAAAAAAATGGCAGGATCTCACTAAATATTTAAAGATAGTCCTCAAATTAAATTGTCTGACAACTTTTTAAATAAAAAAAAAAGTTGTAAATGCATTAAAAGTCATTTTTCAATGGTCATGAAATTGGAATTTCCATTCATTAAAAGCCTGATGCATCATATATGATGCATTAAATATCTCAGCGACCTTAACAAAATTTTGAATTTTTTTTTTACATTTCTTATAAGGGACCAATATTGAAGCAAATTCCAAAAAATTAGAATTTTCTCTCATTGCTTTCATGGTTCAGGTTTCACAGGGTTAAGCTCAAACTGGAAACGGGATGTTAGAATGCGTGAAAATGCAGGAAATTACATACCCACCCCAGACCCCCTGCCAAAAAGAACTGTCCCATATTTAATTAATTGACGGTTGGCAATGAATGAATGAAGTCAAGGAAATTTTGCATAGGATTATCAGTATTGCATTGCTTTCTACATATTCAACTGTTACGTCCTGACCCAAAGTCCAACGTACCAGAAATGGAAGACCACAGAAACGGAATCAAGTTTTACTTAGATTTATTATTTAAAGGTCAAAAGTGGTAAATGTTGAAAATGAAGTAAGTGAGGATAAATAAAAGTGGGTGTAAAGTGTGTGGATGTTTGTGAATGGAAATCAAAGTGTAAAAAGGTGCAGGAGAGGAGGAGAGGCGGCGGCCTCCAACGCTGCTTCTGGCACGCTTTTGAGTCTGGTCAATCACAGTCATAACCCGTGCTGCGCCTATGAAGGTGATTACGGTAAAGAGCAGGGTCCGTAACACAACACACTTAAAATGTGATAGTACTGAACACTAATCCTCTGCTTTACGGGGTTTTTTGCAATGATGTTACGAATGCGGCCCGCTTGAGGTCCACATGGGTTGTATGCGGCCCCCGGACCAAAATGAGTTCGACACCCCTGAACTAGACCAATGTATAGCTATTTTATGCCATGAAGCAGGGACTAGATCAGCAGGTAGGTATGAGATGTAACAGCGGCTTGACCCTGGTGAAACAGCGGCTCATAAAGAGGCTAAACCCTGGTGAGATGACAGCAGGTGAAAGAGCTAGACCCTGGTGAAACAGTGGCTGATTAAAGAGCTCGACTCTGGTGTAACAGCGACTGATGAAAGAGCTAGACATTGGAGAGACAGTGGCTGGTGAAAGAGCTAGACCTTGGTGAGAAAGGGGGTGGCTGGTGAAAGAGCTAGACCCTGGTGAGAAAGCGGGTGGCTGGTGAAAGAGCTAGACCTTGGTGAGACTATGGCAAGTGAAAGAGCTAGACCTTGGTGAGACAGCAGATGGTGAAAGAGCTAGACCTTGGTGAGACAGCGGATGGTGAAAGAGCTAGACCCTGGTGAGAAGGGAGAGCGGCTGGTGAAAGAGCTAGACCCTGTTGAGAAGGGACAGTGGCTGTATGCAGCTAGCTATGACATGAGTGGCGGTAGAGGTTCAATACTAGACGTGAGAAAGTGGATGGTGAAAGAGATAGACCTTGGTCAGAAACAGCAGGTGAAAGAGCTAGACCTGAGACAGTGGCCAGTATACAGCTAGCTATGTCATTGGGGGACTAGATTCAATATGCAGCTATAGCATGGGACATGGATGTCTAGCCAACATAGGGGCTGCTGATCCAGTGTGCTATGCTTGTCAGTATAAAACTGTGACAAGGAGAAAGGGCCAGACCAGTGTGTTATGATGGATGCCCAGTAAGACGGAAAAGAATAATATTGGTAAGATGGAAAAAATAGTAATGATGTGAAGTGTGGAAAAGATGATGACAAAAAAGAATGAAAAGCTCATAATGTTTAATGTAGAAACTGACTGTTTTTTTTTTTTTCAGCGCTGGCAGGTGGCTATCACATACAGTCCATCTTGCCTGGCCCGTAGGCTAGACTGGGTTCAAAATCCACAGGTCACATGTTTCATCTGCACCTATTAGAGTGGGCGTGGGTCAGGTCACCTGCTTCATATGCACCTAGTAGACTAGTAGAGTCGGGGAGGGTTAGGTCAGTCACCTAAGATATAGATCATGTATCAGGTCTCTTGTTTCATATGTAGGTGGTAGAGAGGTCAGGTGGCTGCCCTCACCAGCTGCTCTGCTGAGCTCACGGTCAGCTCTCTGTCTCCTACACACTAGCAATACCACATTAGTATGTAAAACAGGCTCCAACACACTTCCAATGAACCAGCATGTCCAACATCATGACCTCAACAACTGACCAAGAGGTTACTGGACTGCATGAAACCTCCTCTATTGGACAGCTCTTTTGTCTCTTTCCTTGGTTGTTTCCCTTTCTCTCCTCTACTCTCCTCTCCTCTCGTTCAGTGTCTCAGTTGTCTGTCTGGGGCAGTTCAGTATCTACCCCTCCCAAGGTGAATCCATCAGGAAATAAAAGTGCCAGTCTCTCCTCCCCTCACTACAGCATGGTTGCCAGTCTCCTCTCCTCTCCACAGCGTGTGTTCACATCATCAGCAGCAGAGTTACAGTATATAGGACACCTCTGGAGAGACATTCAGGCTCTTAATTGATTTTCAAAACTTAGCAAGTAAAATCAAATGAATTATATCCTTCAGGAAATTTAGAGAAAAAGATAGCTAAAAAGTAACTTTTTTACTTGATTTTCTCACACCACATTTTAGTCAGCCAAAGGATATGAATGTTTGTGAGGATGGAAGTGACTGGCATTCTGGTCACAAAGTAGCATTCTATTTTGAACCCAGGGAGACAGCATGCTCATGGCATTGTGAAGCCAAAAAGCCAATTTAGGATTCAAGGAGCGCACAGACGGGGACAGTACAAGGCCCTGGAACCTGTCTCACCCCTCTTAGCCCCACCCCCACAGATCTTCCTTTCTTCTGTGTCCCACCCCACCCCCACAGATCTCAGAACTATCTTTAACTTTCTTTGTCTCTCCTTTTCTCTCATCTGCATTCTATGTGTCTCTTAGGAGAGCAGAGAGGAGTAGAGGAGAGTTAGTGGAGACTAGAGGCTAGACGGAGGGCTGGGTGGGGGGTGCAGGGGAGAGTAGTCTAGAGGCATGGTGGAGAGTGGATGGTGGAGGGGGGCGCAGTGTTGCCAGGCTACACACTGCCAAGATCCCACAGACTGCTATTGTGGTCACAGAGGCTCTCCCTTTTCATTTCTCTCTCTCTCTCTCTCTCTCTCTCTCTCTCTCTCTTCCTGCTATCCTGTTCTGCCCATCTCACTGCTGCTAGTGCTGCCAACATGAGAGATATTTGTGTTCAAATTGAAATTTTTAGCAACAGCTGCTGCTCAACTTCCAGCAGAGAGGATCCTGTGGAAAGCATTTAACAGCAATGACAGCCTCCAAACAGAGACATAGAGATCATTACTCACTTTAGTGGAGGAACGCCACAGCTGTAGATGTATCTTTGTGTGTGTGTGTGTGTGTGTGTGTGTGTGTGTGTGTGTGTGTGTGTGTGTGTGTGTGTGTGTGTGTGTGTGTGTGTGTGTGTGTGTGCGTGCGCGTGCGCGTGCGCGTGCGCGTGCGCGCCCGGGCGTGTGTTTGCGTGCATGCGTGTGTATGTGTATGTACTCTCACCTCACATCTCTTCAAATGTCCTGTAATTTAGGAGGTCAAACATCATCATCCACATACAGTATATATTCGGTTCCACAGTGACCCCTCTCCCCTCCTCCCCCCCCCATTGCTGTTTTAGTATATATTTCATTCCAAAGTGCCACAGCCCCAGTGTTGCACGTTGTGATGTGTTATTAAAGTGACGGTTCGGAGTAGATTCACCCTAATGCCATTTGATTCGTGACATTCATCCAGTAGTCCACCTGAAGTGTTTTCTGCCTTGGGCTTACATCAGCAGAGTTACCGAGTTATTGGATGTTTATTCCGGATAGCTTGGCACAAGCGCATATGGATCCCGGGCGCTATCTCCAATCGTACCCCATAAAAATCAAATGTCACGACAACAAACTTCTACAGTAGTGCAAATATGGTCTGTACTCACAAAACAAACCATTTAGACGTTTGTAAATACTCCAGGAGTTTATTATTGTCAACACAAGCCAAATAGCTTTTTTGCTGCTGAAGCTCTGCCGACGTTACTTCCGTCCTCTGAGACTCGCCCGTAAAAGTCCTCAACGAAACTCATATTATGCACAATTAAAAGGGAAATCAGCATCAGTATTGCTAATGAAAAGGTAACATTTGAAATATCTTTTAAGTGTTGCCTTGAGAATAGAAGCCTTAATCACAAATCAGTGAAAACGTTTTTTTTTTAATACTCTCGTCTGTAACTTTGTTGAGTACATACATAGAAACAGACACACTCACACACACATACACACACACACTTGTATGTAGAGGGTTTATGGTCTGTGCTGAAGCTCAGTTTAGTTTACAGCTAGACTCTCTACATGGTCGAAGGCCTTCTTCTGGTCTCTAACTACATTAATTAAATATAATAATTAAATTAATTGACATGACAACTCTTGGAAAGAATTTAAAAGCTTTTGGAATATTCTGCAAACTCCTCTCTCCTTCCCCTCATGCTGCTGTGATTTGTCTGATGGAGATGTTATGTTTCCAACCAACCAGGTGCATCAACAGTTCTATGGCTACTGTTGTAGTGATCTAAGTGGTCCTCTGAGGGGCTTGCTACGGTGGACATTACTCTGAATGTCGCACGCATGCACACACGCACGCACACACAACACACACACACACACACACACACACACACACACACATACATACATACACACACACACACACACACACACACACACACACACACACACACACACACACACACACACACACACACACACACACACTCGATGATCTGAATGCTGCTGTGATCTGGATATAATGTGCTGACGATGAGATTGAGCAAAACCAAGAACTCTCCAATTCCACAAACCTTCAAATCCACGCTCTCCAATTCCCCAAACCAATTCTGTTCTTTTCTCCACATTCTTTCCGGGTCTTTCTCTGGCGTGTTCTCTGCCATGGTGATTGGATTTCATGGGGGCTTATGGGACTCTTCATAATTAAGCGGGCTTGCGGAGCAAGGACCATGCAGAGCATGGCCCTTGCAGAGCAAGGCCCGTTTATAGTAATCTCTAAGTCCTGTTTCTTCCTGTTTTTATTATTATTATTGGTCTTGTGCAGGGCAGCAGTAAAATAGAAAATGGATCTCCTCCTAGGCCTTTCGAGATAGAGACACCGTTCAAACACTAAAACGACCGGCTCGGCTTGGAGATCGCGTACAGTTATAGGCTTCTCCGTGTCTCTTGTCGTTTTTCCCGTTTTTGGCGATTTTGTTAAAGCCTGGGTCTCCATTGAAAACTATGGTGGAACCTTCATGAACCAAAGTTCCGCCACTCTAGAGATTAGAGTGTAGGAGGCTTTTTCGGTCATAAAACATCAACACTTTCACCTAGAAGTTTAGTTGACGCGTTGTTAGCGAGCTCTATGGGATGTCTCCAAATTGTGAAAGTTTCATCTCCCAACTCCCAATACTTTTTAAATGGCAGGTTTGTAAAAAAAACAGGCCTGGCTCTATGGAGAATCCCATTCTTTCGAAAAGTGCATTTTTCAAGAGATCAGCGCATGTCCCACACGGAGGTCCATTTGTGCCTGAAAATTTTTAACCTATTAACTTCATTCAAAGACTGTTAGAGAGATCACAAGCATGACTCCGATCTGTGAAAAGGACACGTGCCAACTCCTTTTAGTTTTTTTACAACGATGTTGTAAAGACAAAAAACTCATTCTCATTTTCTCCCCTGTTAAAGGCTCAATACTAACTGTCTTTCAGTCAATCACAACAGGTGCAGCCAGTGAAGGATTCCATTTCAACTGTCACTGTCTCAAGATTCCATTCTTAACGAGCAGGTGCGAGCAAGCATTCTAGAAGTCTATTGTTGAGCTCTGCAATGCAATGTAATATAGTCTTGCTGGACTATGCATGACAATTAGCTGCTTGGCTTAGTGGTAATGCATGCTGCTGCATTAGAGATATGGAGGTTGAGGGTTCGAAACCCACCTGAAGCCATGTTGATTTTCTAAATTATATCATATGCAGCGTTCCTTGGCCGACTTAAAATGCCATGTATGTCATTTAGTATGCATGGCAAATGTGCTGGATTACAGATATGGAGGTTGGGGGTTCGAAACCCAGTCAAAGCCATGTTGATTTTCAAAATTACATCATATGCAGTGTTCCTTGGCCAACTTAAAATGCCATGTATGTCATTTAGTATGCATGGCAAATGTGCTGGATTACAGATATGGAGGTTGGAGGTTCGAATCCCAGTCAAAGCCATGTTGACTTTCAAAATTATATCATATGCAGTGTTCCTTGGCCAACTTAAAATGCCATGTATGTCATTTAGTATGAATGGCAAATGTGCTGAATTAGGGATATGGGGGTTGGAGGTTCGAACCCCAGTCGAAGCCATGTTGATTTTCAAAATGATATCATATGCAGTGTTCCTTAGCCAACTTCAAATATCATGTATTGTATGTCATTTAATATCAATGGCAAAGGGGTTGGATTACAGATATGGAGGTTGTGAGTTCTAATCCCGCTCGAAGCCATGTTGATTTTCAAAATTTTATCATATGCAGTGTTCCTTAGCCAACTTAAAATACCATGTATGTCATTTAGTATATCCCCAAATCGCAGAGCTACAACACTTTCAAGATGGCTGAATCCAAGATGGCTGAATTGTTTGGCCTATGACTTCTGACTGGGTGGATGGAGTTTTTCTAAGATTTCTTTTAGCTTTGTTTTCTCAATAGTACTTTGTTTCATCTCTGCCCCAAAAGGCAAGCCCGCTTCCAGCATTTTCTGTGAGAATGCATTTCTAGTTAATGTTTAACGCTTGACTGGCAATCTTAATAGCCGTCTCAGGTCAATATGAAAATGAACTACTGCATTACTGTAAATGCAGCTGGCTTTTGTTTATGATTTTAAATAAATAGTTTCATTAGCTCATCTTGAAGAGTAACAACAATATCCCTGGATGCATATTAATGTGTTTTATTAGCTGAGAGGGGAGGAGAAAGAGAGGGGTGGAGTGGGAAGGAAAGGGGCTGCTATATTGTGTTATGGTTTTGACTGATAAAACTGAGAGCAAGAGGGAGAGAGAGAAAGAGAGAGAGAGAGTGGGATGAAGGGAGAAAGGGATAGAGGCCTCTCTCATGTTGTGTTGTGTTGTGTCTTGATGATACAGCTGCTCATGCTGGGGTGGGAGGCAAAGGAAACATGCCTTCACCTGGTGACAGCAGGATTCTTATCTATCATACGCACACTTCCATTCAGCAGCACCTGGCGAGAGCAATTTCAATGATACCAAGATAGTGACCCAACGTTTGTCCGGTAACACTTTACTTTACGGATCGCTAATAAGGTGTTAATTTCATACTAATTTCTCAGTAATTTCAGTCTAATTTTATGGTAATAGCTGCTTGTTATTAGTAATAACAGCAAAATAACCATATGGTTTCCGGTGCAATTACACTATAATTTCTCATTAATAACAGCAAAAATAACCATTCAGTTTCCAGTGCAATTATGCTGTAGTTTCTAGTTAATAGTAGGCTAATGGAAACAGCTACTGTGTCATCATAGTAGTTAGGTGGTAGGTATGCCAGTAACTAAACGGTATCAGCCGAAGTAGTTTCATACTAATTAGGCTACATCAGGGCCGTAATGTGCAATATTTCCTCTTCCTATGTTATTGCATAGAAACGACCACCCAAGCATCCTTGTATTATTTCTGCTTAATTACCTTGTAAACAATTGAGTAGTTATATGGAAATAAGATAGAATCAGGGCCGTAAAATGCATTATCACCTATTCCACTCAATTTTATGGAAATTACATATTTTCATGGTCTTAAAATGTCTTATTTCTTATTTCCACTCAATTACTTAGTTATTATCATTTTTAATACAATATAGACTAGCCTACTATGAAGTGATTCAAGTACACAGACAAACACATTGTGTGCAAAACTTTATTTATTTTTCCAATCAGTTATGAGATTCATGTTCACTGATGTGAAGTTGTCAATCTGCCACCATCCAGAGGAAGTCCTGTGAACACAAACAAACAGAGAAGTCAACTGCAAGACCGGTTTCACCACGTTTATTTTTTTATGTTATCAATTCACCATCGCTAAATTTGCTTCTGAAATGCAGTACCATGTTAAATGCACGTTGTAAATCTTCCTCAGGCTGACAACATAGCTGATTTACAAAGGCAAACTCTAGCTAGCACCTAGCTTCAGTCATTGAAAACATGGTGGGCAGAGCTAGCTAGTGGTTTCCATTGTAAAGGTACTTCTGTATGCCGTTTCATTTCCAGAACAAACATAAACCTAACACTAACTCATAAAACATGTTTGCATAAGGCTAAAGTAATTCGACGATTGAAGGTGGATGAAATCAACATCAAGACCATTTTAGCTCACCTTGAAAGTTACCCTGGTTGCTGCCTGCGTGCGAAAGCACTGTGTGGTGCGTCTCAAACTCCACCCTTGTGTGTCAGGGTACTCAATTAAACAACGTCAGCGTCTCTGAGCCATACTGCAAGCAGAGCGGGCAGCGTACAACTAGAACGAGTGTGCTTGAAGTACAGAAGTATACTGATTGGGACGCTCCTGTTCTGCAGTAACCAAACTTTCGTTGCCTAGCAACAACAGGACTCGCCGCCGCCACCGCGAGCTAGTTCAACTTCAGTGCAGCAGAGCCAGGCAAGGTAAGCTTCCTGACAACGAACTTGTAATGTAGTTCTAGCTTTAACCTGCTTTCATTTTGTCTCTGAGAATTGAAGGATTTTAACTGTATACATTGCAAACACGTCTTATCAGCCGTGTTTGTGCTGAAATGGCATAGCCTACAGAGGTACATGGAAACCACTATTTCTAGCTAGCTCTGCCCACCATGTTTTCAATGACTGAAGCTAGGTGCTAGCTAGAGTTTGCCTTTGTAAATCAGCAACGATGTCAGCCTGAGGAAGATTTACAACGTGCATTTAACATGGTACTGCATTTCAGAAGCAAATTTAGCGATGGTGAATTGATAACATAAAAAAATAAACGTGGTGAAACCGGTCTTGCAGTTGACTTCTCTGTTTGTTTGTTTGTGTTCACAGGACTTCCTCTGGATGGTGGCAGATTGACAACCTCACATCAGTGAACATGAATCTCATAACTGATTGGAAAAATAAATAAAGTTTTGCACACAATGTGTTTGTCTGTGTACTTGAATCACTTCATAGTAGGCTAGTCTATATTGTATTAAAAATGATAATAACTAAGTAATTGAGTGGAAATAAGAAATAAGACATTTTAAGACCATGAAAATATGTAATTTCCATAAAATTGAGTGGAATAGGTGATAATGCATTTTACGGCCCTGATTCTATCTTATTTCCATATAACTACTCAATTGTTTACAAGGTAATTAAGCAGAAATAATACAAGGATGCTTGGGTGGTCGTTTCTATGCAATAACATAGGAAGAGGAAATATTGCACATTACGGCCCTGATGTAGCCTAATTAGTATGAAACTACTTCGGCTGATACCGTTTAGTTACTGGCATACCTACCACCTAACTACTATGATGACACAGTAGCTGTTTCCATTAGCCTACTATTAACTAGAAACTACAGCATAATTGCACTGGAAACTGTATGGTTATTTTTGCTGTTATTAATGAGAAATTATAGTGTAATTGCACTGGAAACCATATGGTTATTTTGCTGTTATTACTAATAACAAGCAGTTATTACCATAAAATTAGACTGAAATTACTGAGAAATTAGTATGAAATTAACACCTTATTAGCGATCCGTAAAGTAAAGTGTTACCGTTTGGGTAAAAGAGAGTAACAGATGTCTTCAGCTGCTGATTGCTGTGTGCTTACTGTGGTAACTGCTTGTGTGATCATGACATGTGAAGTAAAATAGTGTGTATTTTCTGCTTCAGGGAAAGTGTGTCTTCACACACACACACACACACATACACCATAAACAAGGTCAGTAATATACAGTGTGTCAACCCTGGCAGTCCTAAGGAGTCTTTCATACATGGGAGTGGTTTGGCACTCTGCAGAGGACCGTCTCCCTCCAACCACCTTCCAATCTGCCCCTACGGCCAAATGAAGTCAGTTGTGAGTTCTGCTGGACTGAGTCGTCTGCTAAACACTTGGTAGACTGGAAAATAGGAATAGTAGTCAGGCTGAGAGGCCAGAGGGTAAAGGAGAGGAAGAGGAAGAGGAGAGGAAGAGGAGAAGGCAGGGAGGAGGAGGTGGAGGAGAAGAGGAATAGAGGAGAGGAGGAAGTTGGGATAAATAAGAAGAGCAATCAGGCTGAGAGGCTAGAGGGTAAAGGAGAGGAAGAGGAGGAGAGGAAGAGAAGGCAGGAGGAGGTGGAGGAGAAGATGAGAAGGGGAAGAGCAGAGGAAGAGGAAGAGGGTAGAGGAAGAGGAAGAGTAGAGGATGAGGAGACAGTTGAGTTAAATAGGAAGATCAGTCAGGCTGACAAGCCAGAGGGACATTTAGGAAGAAGAGAGCAAGAGGGGGAAGATTAGAGGAGAAAGATGGAAGAGGAGGAGTTGAGGAAGAAGAGAACGAACCTATCAGCCAATGCCTTTGTTAGTGTTTACTTATTCAAACTTTTTTGAGACTTTTGTGGTATGCCATGATGATTCTATTACTACATTAGTCAGGCATGAACCCACTGCAGCATTTAATTGAAATGTTCAACTCCTCTAGTGGATTAATTGGATGTTTTCAAAGCTGTCCTTTGTAATCATGGGTTTCAAAGTGTCATTGCTTGGGGACAGAAAACCTTTACAAAAACATTTCCAGCATTCGTCATTCATTAAAAGACCAAAATGAGTTTCACATAGTGGAGGTGTGTTTGTGTTTTTGTGTGCTACTGTGCTTTTAGAGTATCATATTCTTTTGTGTATTTTCATTAGACCTCAGCTCTGAAGGGAAGACTTCTTTTCAGCCAAAATGTTGCATGTTGTCAAAAATTGGCAGAGAGAAGTGTTTTACATCTCGTAATTAGAAATTAATTAGAAAGCAAAAACAATTAGCTATTTGTCAACACGACTAGCTCTCGTCACTAGCGACTTCCTTTGCATAACACAGAACTCAGAGATCTCAGAGGAACAACAGAAGAATGCGGATTGGACCTATAGCATGCTGCGTTAGTGGAAGTTAAAATCAGGATCTGATGCCTTATATAAATAGCATCAGCAGTGTTCTTTACTGTACCTGTACTATGTGGTATTGAGGTGGGATGGCTGCACTGTATTGGTATTGAGGTGGGATAGCAGCACTGTATTGGTATTGAGGTGGTATGGCTCTATTTCAGTCTCCTCTCTGCTTATGACCCACATACAAGATGTGTGGGGACTTGTGAGATTGTTTTTGTTTTTCAGAAGTTGCGCTTGAGGGAGGTGAAAAACATCAGCTTCACTGAACGTCTTCTTTTGATGAAATATGAGTTCATGCTGTGAGAGGAGAGGAGAGTAGAGTAGAGTAGAGTAGAGCAGAGGAGAGGAGAGGAGAGGAGAGGAGAGCAGAGAAGAGGGGAGGGGAGGGGAGGGGAGGGGAGTGGAGAGGAGAGGAGAGGAGAGGAGAGGAGAGGTGAGGAGAGGTGAGGAGAGATGAGGAGAGGAAAGGAGAGGAGAGGAGAGATTAGGAGAGACGATGAGAGGAAAGGAGAGGAGAGGTGAGATTAGGAGAGATGATGAGAGGAGAGGAGAGGAGAGGAGAGATTGGTCCCGAGACTGTGCCGAGACACTGGGAGTATAGAGTTCTGGTGATTGAGGAAGGTATTCACAGGACAGACTCAGTAATAACATGTAACTAAATGGGGTTAGTTTAATGGACTGCTTAGGTGACAATAATGGGTTGCACTTAGCAAGAGAGGGATAGCAGGCCATGTGGTGTAGTTAGTTCATGCATGGTGAATATGTAGGGATAAAAGACCATGTGGCATTGGCATGGTGTTAGTTAATGGACCACTGGGGTGAGAATGGATTGCTTTGAGTGAGATGTACATCAGCAGGGTGAGAAAGGATTTCCAACTGGCTCAGTGAGGGAGGAATAATGGACCATGTGGCATTAGCATAGTGTTAGTGTAGCTCAGTGAGGAATAATGGACCACATGGCATTAGCATAGTGTTAACGTAGCATTACTTTGTGCACACTGAAGATGAGAATTCAGTCATGACTGCATTACCACCAAAGCAAGCCATTATTATTCACACACTAAGCAAACCATTATAATTCACACACTCACATTAAAATGCACTGAATTGGAGGTACATATGTTTTACACATTGGAACACTTCAATATGCCACTCAGGGCTGTGCTAATTCTGTGTTTAGCATGAAAGGACGTTAGCATGCTGAAAATATGCAGTCAGTGGCGGATGCATAGGATAGTGGGGAAGTGATGGCAAAAAGGCAGACAAACATATAGATAGACACACATACAGACAGGCAGGCACACACGTGCACATAGACAAACATACAGACAGGCAGGCAGACACACATATAGGCAGACACACATACAGACAGGCAGGCACACACGTGCACATAGACAAACATACAGGCAGGCTGACAGACAGCCTGACAGACAGGCAGTGGTGGATGCATATAGGAAAGTGATGACAGTCACATGACACACAGACAGAAAATAAGGTGAGGATGAAAAACTAGTTTTAATATGTTAATTAATCACTTAGAAAGTATTGTAGAACTGTAGTGTAGAAAGAAGGCATTGCAAGTTTTGTAGAAAGTTCCAGTACAATAGTGGCGAAATGAGTTGTGACTGCAAAAGGTGCTGTGCAGGATGAAAGGGTTAGTTGCACAGTAGAGAAGATATGGACCACCTCTGACAGACAGACAGACAGGCATGTGGAGAGACACACAGACACCCTGAGGAGTGAGGAGACACACACAACACAAGCTTTCTGTCTGGCACTGGGCAGATTGCTGTGAGCACCCCCACCTCCCCCCCGCAACCTCCCCAAAAAAACCTCACACTGTAGAAACATCCTCACTACAAGGACCAGAAAGACGACCAGCAGATACAAGGCATCCAGGCATCCATTCCTGGCCACAGGACAGTTATGTAAGGGTCTGACAGTACACTGTTTTAGACTTGGGCTGTTATACAAAATGTCTAACAGCATGCTTTACAGCATGTTTGCATGATTCATGTTGTGTATTGTACAGTAACTCACTGTATATCAGTTTATTATCAGTTTATTATTGTTTATTATTGTTTACCAAGTAGGGGCGTTAATTTATGTGTTTGTGTGTCCCTTGTTCGTCATTTGTGCCTCAAATTACATCATGTTACCACCTCAGAGTAGTTGAAGAATAGAGGAAAGGAGGTGTGGAGCAGAAGCATAGAGGAGGAAGAGAGAAGGGGACAAGAAGAGAAGCGGAGGAGGAATAGAGGAAAGGAGGTGTGGAGCAGTGGAGGAGGAATAGAGGAAAGGAGGTGTGGAGCAGTGCAAGAGTAGAGGAGGAATAGAGAAGGGGACAAGGGGAGGAGAGGAGGGCATGAGGACAGGAGAGAATTGGTGGAACAATATCTTAGAATCCGGGGACAGCAGTGTACATTAGTGCTGATTTAGAATCCGGGGACAGCAGTGCACATTAGTGCTGATTTGGAATCCGGGGACAGCAGTGCTGATTTGGAATCCGGGGACAGCAGTGCACATTAGTGCTGATTTTTAGAGACTGGTTACAGGCCCTGTCACTATGATGGACCCTAGAGACCTAGAGTTCGACTCTGTAGGCAGGTCATGTCTCCAGCCCCAGTACTCTGATATATAGGAGAGAGCCTTTCCATACCAAAGAGGAGAAAAGAAGAAAAGGAAAAGTTTGAATGACTTGCCACTCTCTTGCAGACTCGCCAATGTCTTGCAGACACACTTTTTGATTGGCAGGCCTTCTCTCTCTCCCTTACTGCAGTTCCCAACCCCAGCTCTCTCTCCCCTTACTGCCTGGCTCTCTCATCTCACATATTGTTGCCCTTCAGTAATCTGCCTCACCCACAACTAGCTCTAAGTCCCCTCCTCTCCCACACAGTGATCATATACACCGCACCCCATCCTCCCCAAACACACACAGGGAGCAGATGCAAAGTGTCCTTGTTTATTCATTTATTTATCTGAGGTAGGCACACAATGCTGCCCAGTATGTGAATCACCTTGGGGAAGAGTCTGGGAAAGTTATTGTAAGCCCTTTGCTATCACACTGTGGAGCTGAGTCTCTCTGGTAACTTGCCTTGAAACATGGAGAGGTGCAGAACTCTGTGGTAACTTGCCTTGAAACATGGAGAGGTGCAGAACTCTGTGGTAACTTGCCTTGAAACATGGAGAGTTGCAGAACTCCATTGTGATGTAGTGTGGAGAGGAGCAACAGAGAGAGAGGTGCTCTACTCCAAAAATGCACACACACACACACACACACACACACACACACACACACACACACACACACACACACACACACACACACACACACACACACACACACACACACACACACACACACACACACACACACACACACACACACACACACAAGCACACTGCACTTTCTGCACTAAACCCAAACATACACACACTGACACACACACACACACACACACACACACACACACACACACACACACACACACACACACACACACACACACACACACACACACACACACACACACACACACACACACACACACACACACACACACACACACACACACACACACACACACACACAGACACACGAACACACACACAAGACGCACACCGCACCTTCTAACTGCACTAAACACATACACACACACACACACACACACACACACACACACACACACACACACACACACACACTGCTGCTGGTGTACTTGACAGACCTTTTTATATTTATTTTCTTCAAAATGCTACTATTACCATGTCAGAACGCTATAAAGGACTTTTTTTTAGGAAAAGCACAAAAACACAACAAATACCTCTTAATGTATGTCCTCTACAAGTCTTCTGTTGTCCAGTCTTGCACTTTAAATGTCTGTATGAGCACTGTCTATGTCCATACTGTCTTAAGTCCATGTATAAGTACTGTCTATGTCTATACTGTCTATGTCCTTACCTTAATTAGTCTATGTCTGTATGGGAAAGCAAGAAATGTAATTTCAAATTCTTTGTATGACCAGTGCATGTAAAGAAATTGACAATAAAACCTACTTGACTTGACAAATCACTTGACTCCCTTCAGTGTCCAGTATGATGAAACAACCAGACAGTCGTATTACCAGAAAGGTCGGAGCAGGGGAGGAGGTTGATTGTATTGCACTGCACTCTTTCCTGCTCTGTCTTTACTCTTTCTCTCCCCTGTCTCTCTTTCCCTCTCTCTGACTGCATTTGCTCCTGCTCTCTTGTCCTCAGTCTGATTTTCTCCACTTCTCCAATCCCTCCCTCTCTTCCTCTCGTTCCCTCTCTCTGCCTTTAAATATTTCTCTCCTCCTCAGTCTGATTGTCTCTCTCCATCTCTCCCTTCCTCTCTTTCTTTTTCATTACTACAGTACATGAATAAAGGGATTAAAGAGATTCCTCTTTTCTCTGAGCAACAAGCGAGTTTGATAAGTGTGTGTGTCGTCCATTTCCTGATAGCCTCACATCTCTTAATTACTCATTCCAACAGTGGCAGTGCTAAAGACAAAACAGACCAATGCAGCATGGAGATATGACAGGCAGACCAGTGGCAATGCAGCAGGGAGATATGACAGGCAGCACATGGCAGCATCTGTCTCCGTCTCTTGCTGTCTCTGTCTCTAGCTGTCTGTCTCTTTCTGACTATCTCTGTCTCTGACGGTCTCTGATTGTCTCTGACTGTCTCCCTGGTGTTTCAGAACAGGCAGATAAGTCTATTACCCTGATTATTGCTCTATTGTTTGGTATGGGGATTCTCTGTCACGCAGGCATGCACGGACACACTCATAATATCACACACTCACAAGTCCTCTTTTGTGTGGAGGTCTATCTGTCTGTTGGCCTTTTAATTGTGTTTTGGTGCTGTGTGGCGCAGTGGGTCAGATAAACAGAGGTCGGTGTTAGAAGTTAGTCCTTAATTAGCTTCTGGATTAGTGCATCAGGCAATCTGGTTGGCACGGCAACACTAATGACCACTTTGAACATCCCATAATAAGTAGTGACCACATTGTCACATCTCTGGTCTCTTGTAGTGACCACATTGTCCACCTTTAGTGGACCACATTGTCCACATCTCTGATCTCTTGTAGTGACCACATTGTCCACATCTCTTGTAGTGACCACATTGTCCACATCTCTTGTAGTGACCACATTGTCCACATCTCTTGTAGTGACCACATTGTCCACATCTCTTGTAGTGACCACATTGTCCACATCTCTTGTAGTGACCACATTGTCCACATCTCTTGTAGTGACCACATTGTCCACATCTCTTGTAGTGACCACATTGTCCACCTCTCTTGTAGTGACCACATTGTCCACCTCTCTGGTCTCTTGTTGTGACCACATTGTCCACATCTCTGATCTCTTGTAGTGACCACATTGTCCACATCTCTTGTAGTGACCACATTGTCCACATCTCTGATCTCTTGTAGTGACCACATTGTCCACATCTCTTGTAGTGACCACATTGTCCACATCTCTTGTAGTGACCACATTGTCCACATCTCTTGTAGTGACCACATTGTCCACATCTCTGATCTCTTGTAGTGACCACATTGTCCACATCTCTGATCTCTTGTAGTGACCACATTGTCCACATCTCTTGTAGTGACCACATTGTCCACATCTCTTGTAGTGACCACATCTCTGATCTCTTGTAGTGACCACATTGTCCACATCTCTTGTAGTGACCACATTGTCCACATCTCTTGTAGTGACCACATTGTCCACATCTCTGATCTCTTGTAGTGACCACATTGTTCACATCTCTTGTAGTGACCACATTATCCACATACCTTGTATTGACCACATTGTCCACATCTCTGATCTCTTGTAGTGACCACATTGTCCACATCTCTCTGATCTCTTGTTAGCAGCAGCATCAGGGTTGGCTGAGTTGCCCTCTAAAGAAAGGAGAGTTTTAATTGGACACTGAAATAGCCAAAGTATATCACCAGACACACTAACTCTAATAGCCAAAGTCTATTACCAAACACATTAACTCTCATAAACTTCACACTTGTTGAAGCAACAGACAAACAAACAAATAATTGAGAAGTAGAGTATCTGATCAGTAGGTGGCGAGGTCCGGAGGTGTCTTGTGGATAAGTAGAAAGGAGACTTCACGTTTTGGCTAATTGCCAAAATGAAAAGAGAAAACGGCACTGCAGAGACCCTGCTGATGAATATTCAGCAGCATGACAAGTCACATAACAAACTTTTATGCGGGAGCGTTGTTCTGTTTTTATCGCTGTGAGCAAGTTGCAAGATATCTTGCTTCTGTTTGTGCAAGTAACACAGGAGGTTATGTCTACAGACGTTTGTTGGCTTTAACCAACTAAATACAGATGTGAGTTTCAGGAAAACATTGCCTTTTACTTAAAACTACACAACATGTGGAAATGAACATGTTTTGTTGGTGAGTGGAAATGTCACATCAGTGGATGTAAACACATCCATATCCAGAAGCCAAATAGACTACTGAGTTTACTGGGAATTTTAAACACTTTAAAGCAGGCTTACATGCATGTGCATGAGCTAATCATGTCTTCCAGTATCTTTGAACCTCAAGAAAGACTCTCATTACTATAAGCTGTCCAGAAGCCAAAATTGACTACTGAGTTTACTGGTAATTCAAACACATGATAGTAGGCTAATAGACTTTTTTACTGGCCAATTTATACAAAAGATGTGCATATACTGTATGTCCAGTATCTTTGAACCTCAAGAAAGACTCTCATTACTATAAGCTGGACCTAGCTGTGATGTGAGATGTGAGTTCCAGGAAAACACATTGTTGTATTTTCGTTAAAACCACACAGTATGTGGATATTAAAATGTTTTTGTTGGGAAGTTGAAATGTCAAATGAGTGGGTGTAAACATATTAAGAATTCATCCATGTCCAGAAGCCAAAATAGACTACTGAGTTTACAGGGTAATTTGAACACATGATAGCAGGCTAATAGACTTGTTTACTGGCCAATTTTGAACACTTGATAGTAGGCCTACATGCATGTACAGTACATGAACTAATCATGTCTTCCAGTATCTTTGAACCTCAAGAAAGACTCTCATTACTATAAGCTGGACCTACCAGCATCCATATTGGAGTGCTTTGGTTCCATGTCTTTTAAGTGGACAGGCTTATGCCTCATAGATTGGCTACCATAGTAACTGGCATTGTGGAACTATTCAAATGGCACCAGAATGAAATAAAAGGAGCTTGAAAGCAAACAGATGAAGTTTGTATTGCAACAAGCCCACTATAGGCTCCACGACATGCTACTGTACTGAACACATTGAGTTGATATTGCAAACCCACTAGGCACCATGACATGATGCTGAACACATTGATATTGCAAACCCACTAGGCTCCATGATATGCTACTGTTTTGCAAGGATGTGTAGCTGCAGTTGAGCTAATCAATTCCTATCAGAGTTAAAGACTGATTTGTTTATGGTTTTTCATGTCATGACACCATTACGAGAACTGTGCTGATTTATTTACATGACTCTAAACCCATAATGTCTTCTGTACCAAATAGACTCTCTTCTATTTTACTATAAACCTATAATACCTTCTGTGTCAGATAGGCCCTTTTGTATTCAGAATAACTCCTGTCTTGTTTACATGACTATAAACCTATAATGTCTTCTGTGCCAGATAGGCCTTTTCTATTCTGCACAAAGTGACTGATGCTATCTTCTGCTCTCCTCTGACAACAGAATATGTCTTTTCCATTTCATTTCATCTTTATAATTAGATATTTCCTTCCCCTCTCATGTTGCTGAATCTGTCTATTTGTCAGATTTTCTATTAGGTGGAGTAAACACTGGCATTAACATTTCATCTTCAATATTACATTTTTGATTTCTTTTACTTTCATCACCCAGCATGTATTCGGTGTCAAGGTCTTTGAAAAATGGGAGATCTGCTTAGACAAGCTTATTCTGATCACAGCTGTGTGCTAGTTTTGTGATGTGTGTAAAAGAACACACACACACACACACGCACACACACACACACACATATAGTTGTGTCTCTTCTCTTCTCTTCTCTTCTCTTCTCTTCTCTTCTCTTCTCTTCTCTTCTCTTCTCTTCCTTTCTCTTCTCTTCTCTTCTCTTCTCTTCTCTTCTCTTCTCTTCTCCTCTTCTCTTCTCTTCTCTTCTCTTCTCTTCTCTTCTCTTCTCTTCTCTTCTCTTCTCTTCTCCCCTCTTCTTGCTTGTCTCCTCTCCTCTCCTGTTCTGCTTTTGTCTTGCTGCTGTTCAGCTGTTGAGGTGGCAGTGATGGTGCTGATTTGCTGCGTTGACAAGCCAGAGCCACAGAGGGCACCAGAGCAGATTAGTTAACATGCTGTTCTGATTCAAGAACCATCAGATGGCACACGTCAACTCCAATACCTAACAGACTCTCACAACTGCCGATATAACCAGGAGACTTTTAGACTTTTTTGTTATTATATTTATTTATTGTCATGTCAGCTGTTATGATATTTATTCATGGGTATTTCAGTGACAGCAGCAGCAGCGGCAGCCCTTGTGAGAACAGATTACAGCCCAGTGTGATGTCATGTATGAGTGGCAGACTGTTATCATTATTATTATAAGTAGTGTATCACATGGGTTAAATACAGTGTGATTGATTACATTACATATGATAAACAAGCAGACAGGCAGACAGAAAGGCAGGCAGGCAGATAATCAAGCAGGCAGACACAGAGACAGACACGAAGACAGAAAACCAGACAAGTAAACAGACAGACAGACAGGAAGGCAGTCAATCAGGCAGGCAGGCAATTAGGGAGAAAGATGGACACTCTGGCAGACAACACGTTTAAGATATAGATTGGAGTTCAATCAGTCTGATCTCTTGCTGAACACGTGTCAGCCAGTACATTGCAGTCCTGATGTTTATGCCATTACTGCAGAGTATTGGACACTAATTCCACACCTGTGAATCATAGCAGAATTGACCCGCCCTCCCGAAAATTATTTTATCGATCTGCTGGCATGATTTCCACTGCTTCTGTAAAGGGAGACCAGAAGAGACATTGGCTGCAGGGCTTGCTCATTGCACATTGTTTGTTGATTCGGATGAAAGCATCGCTCAATGGGATGTAGTGCAATAACATTCTCTGAAGCTCATATCATTACTCTATTTAGCACCATCATACAACATACAGCTCAATGTTCTTCAACAAAGTCCAACAGTCTTGCTCTATTGTGTGAGCCCAGGTCTCTGCTCTGGTCTATGTGCAGGGTGTTGGTGTTGAGTGATTTTAAAAACGGGCAAGGCCATGTCAATAGTCAATAGTCAATAGACATGATTGACAGGTCTTGTTCTCATATCTGTGGTGTTGGTGTTGATTGAATAGGGTCATGACCTTGTCAGGTGTCATACTGTATTATATATCATCTTTCATAGCAGATCATTTTGTCCAACACACAAATGCAGCTGACAATGCATTTACACCACAGAGTAACAAGGGTTTGTAGTGGTTTGTTCAGGTAGTTCAGTCAATGCTTTTCGATAAACCTGACAGAATTCTAATTTGGCAGAATGACCCACCCAGCCAATCAGAATGCTTCCCGACTTTGATAGATTGTGACCCACCCAACTGTGATTGTGATTGTGGTGTGTTTTCAGCTAGGCCCAGCTGATTTGTGTCAGCACTGGCCATGTGATGATTTACTCTCCTGGATCCCAGATCCTGCTGCCCTGGAAATGCTTAACATCCTTTGTAATGCAGCATGCAGCAGCTTCAGAAATTCACTCACAGACAGATTAGGCAAACCATCAGCTCAGAGTAATCCTATGGAAATATGCTTCTTAATTTAGTGTCCCTGAAATCCTTTAAAGACATGCAGCAGGTATTGAGTTTAGATGAAAACGTCTCTGAGGGTGTGGGGTGGACCGGAGGACACTAATGTGTGTTGGTTCCTTATGTCCATCATCTATTTTGTTTTGGCTTTGATTTGCCACACAGTGAAGAGCAGACAGGAAATAGGAAGCACTCCACTCAAATGCAGACAGGATACAGGAAGCACTCCAGTCGGATGCAGTATTATGCAAATACAAGACAGAATATGTCACATTTGAGCGATTGACCTCTCAAAACAAAACCTCTCACTTTCAGGAGATGATAAATTGCTGTACTGCCTTGACCCATGACTGGGTCTATTCACTCTATTCTCTCTGGTTTATCATCATGTCCCGGAAGAGGAGAATAAGGAAAGAATAAAAAAGAAAGGGAGAAAAAACACACATCAGTGTCCTAGAAAAAAAGTAATTATATGAGTAAGAGGGAAAACCCTTCAGAGAATTCTCATCTCTTAGCCGACACAGCTTTAGAAAGCTCTCTCTCTCTCTCTCTCTCTCTCTCTCTCTCTCTCTCTCTCTCTCTCTCTCTCTGTCTCTCTCTCTCTCTCTCTCTCACTCTCTCTCTCTCTCTCTCTCTCTCTCTCTCTCTCTCTCTCTCTCTCTCTCGCTCTCTCTCAGTAATAGCTTTTCCTTGTGTGTGCTGCAGCATGTTGCTGGTGGCCCTGTGGCAGGAACTACGGAGGCGTTCCATTGTGTCAACAGCGATAGGACCCAAGCACAAATATCTGGCTAAATACACATATTATCATGTGTCGTACATCTAAATAGAATAAAAAGGAAAGGGTGAAAAAATACACATCAGTGTCCTAGAAAAAAAACCCTGCAGAGAAATCTCCTCTCTTAGCCGACACAGCTTTAGAATACAGGCTCTTTTTTCCAACTATCTCTCTCTATCTCTCTCTTTCTCTCTCCTCCCATTTCTTCTGCAATGCCTCCAAATTGGGCCGAGCAGCAGGCTATTTGGGAGAGCTGGTAATGGCTTTTCCTTCTGTGTGCTGCAGCATGTTGTAGATGGTAACAGCTTTTCCTTGTTGCTGGTGGCCCTGTGGCAGGAACTGTGGAGGTGTTCCACTGTGTCAACTGTGATAGGACACAAGCACAAATATCTCACTAAATACATATATTATCATATTTTGTGCGCATAAATAGAAGTTATTGTTCAAGCACGTATGGCTTGGTTAATGGCCGCTGTGGTGTCTGAGCCCGGCTGCTCTGGAGGCTGTCATCATATCAGAATCTATTCCTTTTCTTTTTTCTCTTCTCTCTTTTCATCCTCCTCTTCCTCATCTTTTCTTCGGCAGCCAAAACCGTCCGCGAGTTATGACGAGCCAGATAGATACTTTTCGATATGTGACTGTGGATTTCCCTGTTCTGTAAAGTCAAATTATACGTTTAGTGTATGTCCTTCCTTTCCTTCAAAGAGGCAGTGTCATGAAATGGGCCGGCATCCATCTTAGATATGAAGCCATTACGATGGAGGGAATGTGGAGGATGATGAGCCGATACGGATTGGTGGAGGCTCACAGTGACCGCTGCCAGAAATCACTCATGGCGGCAGGAAGAAAGACAAATTTTTCTTGTTATTTCAATATGGAAGGATGTTAAATCCAAGCATCTAAGATTTGAATGAAATTAATTCACCAGTTAGACCTAAGACCAGAAGACCAGATACCTTATATTATAGTAGGGTGTTTAATACCTTATATTATAGTAGGGTGTTTAATACCTTATAGCTCTATAGGTGTTTACTGGGACTTTGTGTTTTGAATATGAGTTGATTCAACACTTTAGAGTTAAGTTATACTCTGTTCTATGAAGCGTAATTGGTCTTGCTCTCCAAATGCCGACATGCAACACTTGCAGAGCAGCAGTGTCTGTGTAGTGCATATGATGATATTCCAGGATAAAGCTCTTCCAACACTCCTCGGCACATCTCACAGGGAAGGAAAAGGGCACTTCAGAAGGACCTCTGTTGTTGGCAGGTAGATGAGCAACACACGCACACA